>NC_134483.1:304703794-304846294 GCF_040206685.1 Ascaphus truei | reverse complement strand
TCTCTCTCAGACCTCTCTCTCTCTCTCAGACCTCTCTCTCTCTCTCAGACCTCTCTCTCTCTCTCAGACCTCTCTCTCTCTCTCAGACCTCTCTCTCTCTCTCAGACCTCTCTCTCTCTCTCTCAGACCTCTCTCTCTCTCTCAGACCTCTCTCTCTCTCAGACCTCTCTCTCTCTCAGACCTCTCTCTCTCTCAGACCTCTCTCTCTCTCAGACCTCTCTCTCTCTCTCAGACCTCTCTCTCTCTCAGACCTCTCTCTCTCTCTCAGACCTCTCTCTCTCTCTCAGACCTCTCTCTCTCTCTCTCTCTGTCTCTCTCTCTCTCTCTCTCTCTCTCTGTCTCTCTCTCTCAGAACTCTCTCTCTCAGACCTCTCTCTCTCTCAGACCTCTCTCTCTCTCTCAGACCTCTCTCTCTCTCAGACCTCTCTCTCTCTCTCTCAGACCTCACTCTCTCTCTCTCTCTCTTTCTCTCTCAGACCTCTCTTTCTCTCTCAGACCTCTCTTTCTCTCTCAGACCTCTCTTTCTCTCTCAGACATCTCTCTCTCTCTCAGACCTCTCTCTCTCTCTCAGACCTCTCTCTCTCAGACCTCTCTCTCTCAGACCTCTCTCTCTCAGACCTCTCTCTCTCTCAGACCTCTCTCTCTCTCTCAGACCTCTCTCTCTCTCTCTCTCAGACCTCTCTCTCTCTCAGACCTCTCTCTCTCTTTCAGACCTCTCTCTCTCTCTCAGACCTCTCTCTCTCTCTCTCTCTCTCTCTCAGACCTGTCTCTCTCTCTCAGACCTCTCTCTCTCTCTCTCTCTCTCAGACCTCTCTCTCTCTCTCAGACCTCTCTCTCTCTTTCAGACCTCTCTCTCTCTCTCTCAGACCTCTCTCTCTCTCTCTCTCTCTCAGACCTCTCTCTCTCTCTCAGATCTCTCTCTCTCAGACCTCTCTCTCTCTCTCAGACCTCTCTCTCTCTCTCAGACCTCTCTCTCTCTCAGACCTCTCTCTCTCTCTTAGACCTCACTCTCTCTCTCTTAGACCTCACTCTCTCTCTCTTAGACCTCACTCTCTCTCTCAGACCTCTCTCTCTCTCTCAGACCTCTCTCTCTCTCTCTCTTTCTCTCTCAGACCTCTCTTTCTCTCTCAGACCTCTCTCTCTCTCAGACCTCTCTCTCTCTCAGACCTCTCTCTCTCTCAGACCTCTCTCTCTCTCAGACCTCTCTTTCTCTCTCAGACCTCTCTTTCTCTCTCAGACCTCTCTTTCTCTCTCAGACATCTCTCTCTCTCTCAGACCTCTCTCTCTCTCTCAGACCTCTCTCTCTCAGACCTCTCTCTCTCAGACCTCTCTCTCTCAGACCTCTCTCTCTCTCAGACCTCTCTCTCTCTCTCAGACCTCTCTCTCTCTCTCTCTCAGACCTCTCTCTCTCTCAGACCTCTCTCTCTCTTTCAGACCTCTCTCTCTCTCTCAGACCTCTCTCTCTCTCTCTCTCTCTCTCAGACCTGTCTCTCTCTCTCAGATCTCTCTCTCTCAGACCTCTCTCTCTCTCTCAGACCTCTCTCTCTCTCTCAGACCTCTCTCTCTCTCAGACCTCTCTCTCTCTCTCTCTTAGACCTCACTCTCTCTCTCTTAGACCTCACTCTCTCTCTCTCAGACCTCTCTCTCTCTCTTTCTCTCTCAGACCTCTCTTTCTCTCTCAGACCTCTCTCTCTCTCAGACCTCTCTCTCTCAGACCTCTCTCTCTCTCAGACCTCTCTCTCTCTCAGACCTCTCTCTCTCTCAGACCTCTCTCTCAGACCTCTCTCTCAGACCTCTCTCTCTCTCTCCTCAGACCTCTCTCTCTCTCTCAGACCTCTCTCTCTCTCAGACCTCTCTCTCTCTCAGACCTCTCTCTCTCTCTCAGACCTCTCTCTCTCTCAGACCTCTCTCTCTCTCAGACCTCTCTCTCTCTCTCAGACCTCTCTCTCTCTCAGACCTCTCTCTCTCTCAGACCTCTCTCTCTCTCAGACCTCTCTCTCTTCAGACCTCTCTCTCTCTCTCTCTCTCTCTCTCTCTCTCTCTCTCTCTCTCTCTCTCTCTCTCTGTCTCTCTCTCTCAGAACTCTCTCTCTCAGAACTCTCTCTCTCAGACCTCTCTCTCTCTCAGACCTCTCTCTCTCTCTCAGACCTCTCTCTCTCTCAGACCTCTCTCTCTCAGACCTCTCTCTCTCTCAGACCTCTCTCTCTCTCTCTCTCTCTCTCTCTCTCTCTCTCTCAGACCTGTCTCTCTCTCTCTCTCTCTGACCTCTCTCTCTCTCTCTCTCTCTCTCTGACCTCTCTCTCTCTCTCTCAGACCTCTCTCTCTCAGACCTCTCTCTCTCTCTCTCTCAGACCTCTCTCTCTCTCAGACCTCTCTCTCTCTCTCTCTGACCTCTCTCTCTCTCTCTCTCTCTCTCTGACCTCTCTCTCTCTGACCTCTCTCTCTCTGACCTCTCTCTCTCTGACCTCTCTCTCTCTCTGACCTCTCTCTCTCTCTCTCAGACCTCTCTCTCTCAGACCTCTCTCTCTCTCAGACCTCTCTCTCTCTCAGACCTCTCTCTCTCTCAGACCTCTCTCTCAGACCTCTCTCTCTCTCTCAGACCTCTCTCTCTCTCTCAGACCTCTCTCTCTCAGACCTCTCTCTCTCAGACCTCTCTCTCTCTCTCAGACCTCTCTCTCTCTCTCAGACCTCTCTCTCAGACTTCTCTCTCAGACCTCTCTCTCAGACCTCTCTCTCAGACCTCTCTCTCAGACCTCTCTCTCAGACCTCTCTCTCAGACCTCTCTCTCAGACCTCTCTCTCTCTCTCTGACTTCTCTCTCTCACTCGCTCTGACCTCTCTCTCTCACTCGCTCTGACCTCTCTCTCACTCTCTCTGACCTCTCTCTCTCACTCTCTCTGACCTCACTCTCTCACTCTCTCTGACCTCACTCTCTCACTCTCTCTGACCTCACTCTCTCACTCTCTCTGACCTCACTCTCTCACTCTCTCTGACCTCACTCTCTCACTCTCTCTGACCTCACTCTCTCTGACCTCACTCTCTCCCTCTCTCAGGCAGACACTCTCCCTCTCTCAGGCAGACACTCTCCCTCTCTCAGGCAGACACTCTCCCTCTCTCAGGCAGACACTCTCCCTCTCAGGCAGACACTCTCCCTCTCTCAGGCAGACACTCTCCCTCTCTCATACAGACACTCTCCCTCTCTCAGACAGACACTCTCCCTCTCTCAGACAGACACTCTCCCTCTCTCAGACAGACACTCTCCCTCTCTCAGACAGACACTCTACCTCTCTCAGACAGACACTCTACCTCTCTCAGACAGACACTCTACCTCTCTCAGACACACACTCTACCTCTCTCAGACACACACTCTACCTCTCTCAGACAGACACTATCTCTCTCACTCTCTCAGATACACTCTCTCACTCTCTCAGACACTCTCTCTCACTCTCTCTCTCACTCTCTCAGGGAGGGAGGAAAGGCATGAGATCCGTGCAGGCAGCTCCCTGCACACAGACACACATAAATACACACACACACAAATACACACACACATAAATACACACACACACAAATACACACACACACAAATACACACACACAAATACACACACACATAAATACACACACACACACAAATAAATAAATACACACAGATACACACACACAGATGCAGATACACACACACACACAAATAAATACACACAGATACGGGGGGTTGGGGGGGGTATGGCTGAACGGCCCGGTCCCTGCACGGGGGAGGTCAGTGCTGCGGGGGCCTGTGCTACGTGGGGGGAGGGCCAGTGTGCTGCGGGGAGGGAGGGCCGGTGTGCTGTGGGGAGGGAGGGCCGGTGTGCTGCGGGGAGGGAGGGGGGGGGGTGTGAGGCTGCAGTGCTGCTGGGAGACTGTGAGGGCTTTCTGATCTTTCATGGGGAAGGCCTGGGCGTACCGGGTGTAATGGTCCGTGATGACCAGCACATTGCATATTCCCCGGCTATCAGGCTCAATGCACAGAAAGTCCATACACACAAGGTCCATGGGACCAGAACTCTTCAGATGGCCCATAGGGGCTGCTCTGGTGGGCAAAGTCTTGCGCTGTGTACACTTAGTACAACGGCGACAGTGGCATTCAACGGCCTCTCGCATCTTGGAAAAACGGTCCCTGACCAACCCAAAAGTCTTCTCTATTCCTAGATGTCCATGCTCATCATGTAGGGACTTCAACACCATGTATTGCAAGTTCTTTGGGAGGACTAGTTGTCGCCTATCCGGGTGGTTGTGGTATTGCACCACCCAATAGAGCAAGCAATTGTCTATTTCGAATTTGTCCACTTCCCGCATGAGCAATGCCACTAAGTCATTGGGAGCACGCTTCAGAAGGGCTGGGTTCTTCTTTTCAACGGCTTGCCTAATGATACTGACGACAGGATCTCGTATTTGATAATCTACCAGATCTTTCCACCGTAGCACCTTGTCGTGCGTTATGTTCATCCCTTTGGGGCCGCAGTAAGCGGCTGGGACAGCCTGCGACTGGCATCCCAATGAATCTGCCACTCGTAATTCTGAGAAGGCCACTTGGTCGTTGACGATGGCGGCAGTGCTACACATAGCTCGCACTCCGGGTCCTGGGAGTTCTTCCCATTCCTCATCATCTGGGGTAGCAAGTAGTCCGGGCCGTCGGGAGAGTGCGTCAGCCCCGACATTCAATGGTCCCGGCTTATACTTCATGGAAAAGCTGTAATTGTTTAGAGCGGCCAGCCATCGGTGTCCTGCTGCATCTAATTTGGCCGACGTATTGATGTACATGAGGGGATTGTTATCCGTCCTTACCTCAAACGTCACTCCGTACAGGTAGTCGTGGAGCTTCTCGGTGATCGCCCACTTGAGGGCCATAAACTCCAACTTGTGGACGGGGTACCTCTGTTCACTGGGGGTCAGACTGCGACTGATGTAGGCAACAGGCCGAAGGCCCTCGGGGTGCTTCTGGTGCAGGACTGCACCCAGTCCATTAAGACTGGCATCCACATGCAGAACGTATGGTTGTTCGGGATCAGCATACGCAAGCACCGGCGCTTCGGTCAGACATTTCTTCAATTTCGAGATGGCCTGTTCACACTCAGACGTCCATTTATCACCAAACGGTTGGCGAGCTGATACAGCCTTCCTCCCGGTTTCGTCGGGGTATATCTTCAACAGATTGTTCAGGGGTTTCGCTCAACTAGAGTCCCTTCTACGAAACGATGGTAGTACCCACAGAATCCCAGGAAGGATCGCAGCTCCGTGACATTCTCGGGACGAGGCCAGTTCACGACTGCTTCTACCTTGGCGGGGTCGGTGGCGATCCCTTGGGCGGGCACGATGTGTTCCACGTAGATCACTGAGGTATGGCAAAACCGGCACTTGTCTAGGGACAATTTCAATCCTTCGTTCCCCAGACGGTCTATCACTTTAAGCAACCTCTCTTCGTGCTCTTCTAGAGTACTTCCGAAGACAATGACGTCATCCAGGTATACAAGACACTCCCGCGGGCTCATGTCCCCGATAGTCTTTTCCATCAATCGCTGGAAGGTAGCAGGGCCCCCACATATACCTTGGGGCATACGTGTAAATTGATAGAACGCAAGGGGGCAGACGAAAGCTGTCTTCTCCTGTTCCTCGGCAGTCATAGGTACCTGATAGTATCCAGATCGTAGATCGAGCACGCTGAACCATTGGCTTCCATTCAGAGCATTCAGGATGTCTTCAATGCGCGGAAGGTTTTACTGATCCGGTATAGTACGATTGTTCAGAGTTCGATAGTCGACACACAGACGTACGGAACCGTTCTTTTTCCGCACCACCACTATGGGTGACGCTTAGGGCCCCCGAGACTCCGTCAAAATCCCAGCGGTTTCCATGTCTTGTATGACATTCCTCACATCGTCCACATCCCGCGGGGCGATGCGACGAGAGCGTTCTCGGAACGGAGTGGCATCACTCAGTCGAATGGTATGTTGGGCACTGCGACTGCACCCCACATCCATCTCACTCATGGAGAACACATGTCGTCGTTGATTCAGATGGGTTGTCAACCGTTCTTTCCACCTGGTGGACAGCGTCGACTCACCGAAGTTGAAGTCCAGATCGACTAACCGCTCATCCACGGCTGCCGCCTTCACCTGAGGCTTGTTTTCTACAGGGCTGACCGGATATATGCAACCCAACTTCTGGTCGGCATCAAATTCCATCGGGAAAGGGGAGAGGTTCTGCACATACACGTGGGTTCGTAGAGGGATCTTAGCCGTCCACTCCCTCACTTCGGGTAGTACCCTATACCCTCTCTGAACTTCGTCTTCTTCAGGCATACTCTCCAGAGAGAACAGCTGATCGCTCTCATCTCGTTCGGGATAACAACACCAGACGGCCATTCTTTGCACTCCCCCTGGTAATATGGTCGTCAGTCCGTGTTGACGGTTGTAGAGATCCCCGTGACGCTCCAGGGCATATACCCGTTTGCACTCTTCTCGTAGGACCGGATCTATGAGACAGGTGGCTAGCGGCAACTCATTAGTCTCTTTCAGGTACGCTCGGATCACCGCTTGTACTATATAAGCGTTGGTGCCCAAGATGATCGGGTACTTGCACTGGTCTTGGGGCTCCGGGCATACCAGGGCCGCTAAATGCATGGGGTGTCTCTTGCCGGTGTTCAGCTTGGGTATTTCCATTTGAACCCTTACAATCCCATTGATGGGGTAGTCTTCATTGCTTAACCCCCGTACTTTCACATGATCGCCGCTCTCAGGGGGCAGTGTCTGAGGTGCTGGTCATATAACGGGCGGTATATAATGGTCACTTGTGATCCTGTGTCCAGTAGGGCCGACGCATAGATCCCTTCCAGTAACACCCGTATGATAGCCGCGGGGCCTACTTGGCTAAAAGCTTCCCGGGAGGAGGCGTCATCCCCGGGGCTGGCGACAGCAGGGACATCGGGGGCTCCCGAAGGGGTTTCCGGGCCAGACTCGGCAGTTTGTACTCGGCATACCATCGACCGGGCTGGGTTTCTTCTGTCGGGCGGTTTTTCTTCTGGAGGGTCCTCCCTCTCCGGACAGTTGTAAGAGACGTGGCCTTTCTTCCCGCAGTTGTAGCAAACTACTTCGCGGCGCTCAGGACGACCGTTGTACGCGGATGATAACCTCTCAGGAACACGACTTTCCCTGGCAGGCGGCTTGTGAGTTGCTTCCTCCTCTGGGGCGGAAGATTTCTTACCCTTCGGGGCAGCGGGAACCACGGGATCACTCTTGATGGTAGCTTTGGGTTTCTTTGGTTCATGGAAATGTTGCTGCACTTCATGTTCTCTGATGTACTCCATTAATTCCCTGTACTTGGGGGGTACTACAGCGGTCGGTGCGGCCCGCATCATTATAGCTATGTTGTGATCAGGTAACGACCCCTTGAGTAACTGTTTGAGTCGGTATCGGTCCGCTTCAGCCGCAGAAATTATACGTTTGTCCAGGAGGGTCCCCAGGGACAGCTGTAGATCACAAACAAAGGCAGATAAATCCTGTCCTTCCTTTTGGCGAAGAGCTTTGAACTGAGCCATTAGCTCATCCTCGTCGTCTTTTCGGGCAAAGGACTGAATTAGCATTTCCACTAGTTCCTGTGCAGTAACTTCTCCTTCCACGTTTCAGTGCATCCGTACCAGCCAGGCGGCTGGACCTCGGAGGCACTCGACCAGCCTCTGTCTTTTGCTGGCTTCAGAGCACGACCACTCCGCTATGGCTTGGAGTGTATGGACCCTCCAGGCCTCGATCCCTTCTTCCCCCGCAGGCATCGGCAGAATCCCAGAAAAAGCCTTTAGTTTCCGATAGTGCTGGGCTTGGGTCGAGATGGTGGCAGCTTCTACTAGTTGGGAGGCGATCAGGTGCAAGGAAAGGTCGCCACTACTGGGTCCAGCTTCTACCCTAGGCGTGGTTGGGGGCCCGCCGGGCCGGCTATAAGGAGTGGGCGAGCTGCTAGCTTCCCCGACACCGCTTGGGGTGAAGGAGACCTTGGGGGGGCCAGTCCCGTGAGAAGTACTGGTGGCCCAATGGCTCGCGCTTGGTCCAGCAGGTGCAGGCGCGTCGTCAAGAGCCTGGGTGTCAGGATACATCATGATACAGTCCTCTGCAGAGGGCTCGGGGAGGGTCAATACATGAGGAACAGTCTCTGAGCATATGTCATATTCAGTGGCCATAAGGTAGGTGGTTTTCCGGCCACCGACCTCCAGTTTCAAGTCTATCAGCCGGGCAGTGGCCAGTCCCGGGCAGTCCCGTACTTGGGTGCGTACGGTGTAACAGGCCGTATCATTGGATACTCCCGCCACTGCAACCACGCGCTTTGGGGACACGCAGCGCGCTAAAACCCAGTCATGGACGTCTTGCTTCGACGGCACGGACATGATGGTGGTTAAATCGGACAACAACAAAAAAACAGGGCACCCCACGTAGGATCTCAGCAGCGCCTCCAAATGTAACGGGTATTCCACCCCACCCAATCACATATATCAATATATTATGAATGTAGGGGGGAACCTACATGTTACCAGGTGTGGTGCGTTATACCTGTCAGGCTCACAGGAGGTCTGAGCCTCCGCCAGTGAGAGCCTGGGGTGAATCCTCTGGATCGTTCTCGGGTTCAGCGCCTCCACCTGTGTAGGGTTCTAGGGATATAGAAGCTTGTCTACGCAGGACCCGCATATACAATAACCACGTACTCAGGGATATACATAAAACCAGTTTACTGTAACACAGAATATATGCAGGCAATAACACACTCTTATAACGTACTCTACTAACACTTCCCCCGCAGGGGTATCTCCACCATGTAACTCATTCCTCTCAGTGTCTCTTACTCCACTAGGAGCATACCCGCCCACCACCGTGTATCCCCACACCGTGTCCACAGCCTAACCCCTTTTGTCCCATGGTCAGCGCTGCCACTATGTGAATAGGTAATGTGAGAATGGTATAGTTGGTGCACTTATGAGGGTACCTGCCGAGCGCTCCTGCACTCGGGCCAGCAAACAACTTCGCAAAGGATCAGTCGCTTGATGATTCTTTCCGATCCCAGGTCTCCTCGCACGGGGTCCGCCAGGGGCGATCCCACCCTTGAGATAGTCTCTATCTCTGGGTGTAGGCCTGATCCCAAGCCTCCGTTCAGTGAACGCAGCGTCCGCTGTGTCCCTATCTATCACTGACACTAATGGAATAGTCCCTAACTTAGGGCCAGTCCCTATGCACCACAAGCTGGGGGAGTTCAGGACCTATCTGGGGCCTAGGGGGTGTTCTGGCCTATTGCAGTGGGTCACAGACCCCTGCACTCACCTCCTTCCCCTAGCTCTCCCGGTCCAGCACTGACTAGCGTGGCTCAGCACGCGAAAAGTATCAATTCCCTATTGGCTCCCTGGCATCATGGGGCCGCTCCCGAGGCTCATGGGACTTGTAGTCCCTTCCAAGAGCCTTCCCTGGTAGGCTAACGTTCGCGCGCTTGTCCTGCGCATGCGCGAACTTCCCTACCAGTTCCCCGCTCTGAAATCTTCACTGCGCATGCGTGCGCAATTCGCTATGGCGGCGCCCTGCACCGGGACCCGCCGAAGCCCTAGCAATGCTACCGCAAGCTTCCCTGGCAACCTGCACTCCTTGATAACGGCGCGCTATGCTAGCTCACGCTCCCACACCTCTCCACGAGCGTGGCTAACCTCCTAACCACCGCGGTGAGTACCCAGAGGGGGGGCCAGCAATGCAGAGGAGGACCTGACTACATATATATATACACACCACACATATATATGTATATATATATATATATATATATATATATATATATATATATATATATACATACACACACACACACCACACATACACCACACATATATATATATACACCACACATAACCACACATAAATATATATATATATATATATATATATGTAGAGGTATCAGTACCGTGTTAGCCGAGCTTCAATAATCAAAAAATAAATAGATGATACCGTTCTGTGGCTAATGAAATGCTTTTATTTGTGCAAGCTTTCGAGATACACTGATCTCTTCTTCCGGCGATGTTACATGAATGAAGCAAGGATAACTTAAAAACAGTGTCTCTTGGAATGTTATCTGTGCTTCTCCTTCCCCTGGTGTGGATGTGTTTTATGGCTAGAGGTGTCAAAGGGTAACTGAAAGCAAGTGAAGAAAGAGTGTGTATGTGTATCAGTGTGAATAAAAATGAATGGAGAGCCCACAGTATAAACAGTGCTCTACACAAGGTGTGTGTGGAGTGAGAGGGATATAAATGGTGTGGGTGGGTGTGGAAATGTGAGAGTTTGTAGCACAACTAAAAGTGTGTGTGGATACTATGTGGTCCCTATTGGTGTATATGGATGGAAAAATAAGGAGTATTAGTATGTGTGAGAGACAGCTGTGTGTGCATACATATAGCACAGTATGTACAGACATGGCCTTTAGCGCTCATGGGAATCTTTATCTTCCTCCAGGAAGATACAAGACTGCAACAGGTCTTCCCTGAAGCACCCTTATTATCATACAGACAACGCCATAATCTCAAGAATATTATGGTGAGGAGTAAAGTATTCAGCAGTACAATTGAATGCGGGACAAAACCATGCCAGGACTCAAGATGCAAAACCTGCGCAATGCTCTACACAGCGGACACAATACAAATACCACACAAGAATCGGGAATACAAAATCAGAGGAGGGTTCACCTGTTCCTCCAGCAATGTCGTGTACCTCATCATGTGCATGAAACGCCCAGGGGGCTGCTACTACATAGGTGAGACAGGACAGGGGCTAAACAAGAGAATGAACCTGCATCGCCAAAGCATCACACGCGGAACAAGAGACAGTCCTGTTGGCGAACATTTCTCTGACTCTGGCCATAAGATGAACGATCTGAGGGTTGCCATACTCAAAGGTAATCTTAAAACCCCGAAAGAGAGACGGTTGCATGAATACAAATTTATGCAACTGTTCGGGACACTTAGCAGTGGCCTAAACAGAGATCGAAATTTTATGAGTCATTACTGACACTAGCGAACTCTCTTCCCATGAGCGCTAAAGGCCATGTCTGTAGATACTGTGCTATATGTATGCACACACAGCTGTCTCTCACACATACTAATACTCCTTATTTTTCCATCCATATACACCAATAGGGACCACATAGTATCCACACACACTTTTAGTTGTGATACAAACTCTCACATTTTCACACCCACCCACACCTTTTATATCCCTCTCACTCCACACACACCTTGTGTAGAGCACTGTTTATACTGTGGGCTCTCCATTCATTTTTATTCACACTGATACACATACACACTCTTTCTTCACTTGCTTTCAGTTACCCTTTGACACCTCTAGCCATAAAACACATCCACACCGGGGGAAGGAGAAGCACAGATAACATTCCAAGAGACACTGTTTTTAAGTTATCCTTGCTTCATTCATTGTAACATCGCCGGAAGAAGAGATCAGTGTATCTCGAAAGCTCGCACAAATAAAAGCATTTCGTTAGCCACAGAACGGTATCATCTATTTATTTTTTGATTATATATATATATATATATATACATATACAGTGTTCGACAAACCTATACATTTGCTCGCCCCGGGCGAGTGGATTTAACCCCCGGGCGAGTAAATATTGGCCCAAGCAGCACACGTTTGGTACTAGGTGGCGAGTAGATTTTTTTGTGTGGCGAGTAGATTTTTTGGTGATTTGTCAACCACTGTGTGTGTATATATATATATATATATATATATATATATATATATATATATATATATATATACACACCACACATACACCACACATATATATATATATATATATATATATATATATATATATATATATATATACACCACACATATATATATATATATACACACACAACACACACACATATATATAGATATATACACCCCCCCTGCAGCCCGTTTTTCACACACACACACCCCCTGCAGCCCGTTTTTCACACACACACACCCCCTGCAGCCCGTTTTTCACACACACTCACCCCCTGCAGCCCGTTTTTCACACACACACACACACACACACACACACACACACACACACACACACACACACACACACACACACACACACACACCTGCAGCCCGTTTTTCACACACACACACACACACACCCTGCAGCCCGTTTTTCACACACACACACACACACACACACACACACACACACACACACACACACACACACACACACACACACACACACACACACACACACACACCCTGCAGCCGGTTTTTCACACACACACACACACACCCTGCAGCCCGTTTTTCACACACACACACACACACACACACACACACACACACACACACACACACACACACACACACACACACACACACACACACACACACACACACACACACACCCTGCAGCCCGTTTTTCACACACACACACACACACACACACACACACACACACACACACACACACACACACACACACACACACACACACACACACTGCAGCCCGTTTTTCACACACACACACACACACACACCCTGCAGCCCATTTTTCACACACACACACACACACCCTGCAGCCCGTTTTTCACACACACACACACACACACACACACACACACACACACACACACACACACACACCCTGCAGCCCGTTCTTCACACACACACACACACACCCTGCAGCCCGTTTTTCACACACACACACACACACACACACACACACACACACACACACACACACACACACACACACACACACACAAACAAACCTTGGTGCTGCTGCCTCTGTCTGGTGGCTCTGTAGTTGCAATGCCGCTCCTCCGCTTCCCCGAGCGGCAAATTTCAAACCTGCTGCTCTCGGGGAAGTCTCTCCTCCTCCGCACGCATAAGCAAGCATGCGGAGAGTCAGGAGCTGCCAGGGAGACCCGGCGCCGGCTTCAGAGGTTTTTTTTTTTTTAAATTAACTATCAGCCCTTGTTTCCCGCTACTGGCGGCCCTGATCGCGACACCCCTCTAGCCAAGCCGCGGCGCACCAGGGCGCCACGGCGCACACTTTGGGAAACACTAGCCCCTTAATCACCTTTGCGGTTAATAACCGCCATAGTAATGAAGGGGTTAACCTACCCTCTGCCATAACGCACCCAAGAAACCTAACCACCCTCCCCAGGCAACTAACCCCACCCTTCACCCCTTCATTGGTACAATGGGTACATCAGGCTCATATAATATGGGCATCATTTACCACTCTAGAAAGAAATAGGGAAAGAATAAAAAAACAGGCCCAAATCAAAAACATTACATAGTCAAATAGAACACAGCACGTAGCAAAATAAAACACATCAGAAGCCAATTAAATAGATAACAAATGCCAATTAAACAATTGAAAGGCACAGTTGATACATCATGCCCATATAATATGGGCATCATTTAATACTATGCCAGTCAATGGGCAACCTAAAAGAACAATCACAAATAAGATCCAATGCAATCAAAACAATGAGAAACTAAAAACAAATAAAGAAGTATACAGAACTAAATTACTAGCAATCAATTAATCCAATCCAAAATAAATACCATAATTAACAATTAAAACACCAAAACATTAATAAATAAATGAAAGCTCAAAGTAAACATCATCAGAAAAAATCTAACTACCAAAAAGAAGCCACTATTACAAAGCAAGCCACCCCCTCCCCCCCAAAATAAACTATTTAAAACACCACAAAAAATGACATCTTACTAAATAAAACTAAAAATTAAATTGGCCAAACATTTCTAAACAAAGAAGCAAAATACATTTAAAATACATAAAAGCAAGCATTTGCAAAAATAAACATTGCTTGTCCCCTGTATGTATGTATATCCATAAAGAGACATACATAAATACAGTGGCAATGAATGTGCATAGAAAAAATGCAATCACGATTTTAAAAAAAATTAAAAACCTGTAAAAGAAAAATAACATACATTCTACATTTTTCCTTACCTTTAGAAGTCTTCATCCTCCGATTCCTGGAGGCACCGCAAGCTCTCGAAACCAATCCACGAAATCAAACAGGAACAGGCCACAGGTAAAAAAAAAATCCAAAGTCCTTTTCTTTGCACCAGCCTTTAGCTGGTGCAAAAATCTGGCGTACTTTTAAAGCACGATTGACTTTTCACTGCTTAGTGAATCCCGCTGACTGGCAAAAAGAGGCGCGTTTGCCGTTTTTTGCCTGATAAGACGTGTTTTTTTGACAGGGCTGAAAAAATGCATTTTAAGGCCGATAAAACGCTGTTATCACTGCTTAGTGAATAGTGCAGCAGGCTGTATCGGCCTTAAAAGCCACTTATCGCTTTTAAAAGCAGTTATCACAGCTTAGTGCATAGCCCCCAAAGTCTCTGTTGTCTAAATTTAGCATAGGTTGAACTTGATGGACACATGTCTTTTTTCAACCTCATCTACTATGTACTGTAACTATGTAACTACTATGTAACTATGTAACTACGTATCTTTGGTACTGTTGTGCCATCTGGACCATTTAAAAAATACTCATATTTTATAATACAGTCCAGATGTATGATATTTATTGTCAATCAGCCAAATGTATTCCTTAAATAGGTCCCTTTCATTAGTATTCTAGGAGGGGCTCCCTCTTTAACTAATCAAATTCAGACAGACATTCAAATATATATCTGCCATAGTGTCCAATCGCAAAACTCTACTGCTCGTGCACAAAAATTTATTTTTCAGGTTAAATATATGAAAGTAAAAGTAAAATGTAGTGAAAGGTCTAAAAATATATACAGTATTTATTTTAAAAACAATTCAGGAGTTACAATAATTTCAGACCGGGTTAAATGCAAACAGCACTGATATAATCCTAGCAACATTGATGAGTCATATGTCTAAATTGCAATATCCTAATTAATTTGACAGAAGCAGAATGCAGCTTCATTATACACCATAATCAACAAAGGGAGTTTAGGATCGATAGAGCACATCTCTGGTGGGCAAATATAATTAAAACACGTAGTTCAAAAAAGGCTCCCTTGATCCATTGGAAAGGATCTAGCTGCTATCGGCATCATTTACAGTATACTGTAAGTAATCTATTTTTACAGCATGTAACATCTAAAGGTTCCATTGGTGGTTCAATTAGATAAATCTAGTTTATTGATGCCTTAAAAAAAAACATAGCCTTTCAATGTTTTCATGGTAACATATGTGTTGAACATATTGTCTTTTTTTCTTTTTCATGACACCATTTTTGTTGAAGCCATCTCTCTTCTGACAGTGTCACGCTTCTAAGTAATTTATTTTCTTCTCCGTGAAAAGTAATTAGGATACCACCAGTTCATTTACATACATGATAAGACTTACAGTGAGTTGTACCATTTTAATTTATTATTCTGGAGGGGATAATTAATTATTGTGGTTGGAAGTGTGTGTATGCGTGGGTGCGTGTGTGTGCGCGCGTGCGTGTGTGTGAGAAATAGAGAGAGGGGGAGGTGAAATTGAAAGGGGGAGGTGAGGGTGAGCAATAGAGAGAGAGTAGTGATAGTTTTGGGGGAAAGTGAGAGGGGAGGTGGGGAGAAGAATAGTGAGGAAGAGAGGGGGGAAATTGAGTGAGGAAGAGAGGGGGAAGAGAGGGGATAAGAGTAAGAGATACAGGGAGAGAGAAACACATTCAGAGAGGAGGGCAAAAGGAGGGTGAGAGCGAGGAGGTGTGAAAAAGGATGGGAGAGCTCACAAAGCCGCTGACAAGAGGGAGTGGGAGACCCGGTGGAAACTCCAATGTTTTAAATGCCTTGCTGAGTACATGTAGGAATAAAAATCTACTTTCACCATTGCCTTTTCCCCACCTTACTCTCTCCTCCATCATGTCTAGCTCCTCTTTGCACTCTCTCTTCCCCTCTCTTTGCCCTCCGTGCCTTACTGTGTCTGCTCCTTTCTGTGCACACTGCACCCCCTCCTCTCCTACTCATCTCATCTGTCTACAACTCTACTTGGTGTCTCTTTCCTCCTCCTAATGATCCTGCTGTTCCTCCTCCCCTCTCTTTGCAATCCCTCCTTCCCCCCATGCACACTGCTCCCAATATGTGTCTGGGTCAAGGATTAGGAGAGATATCCCCAGCAGCAAGGAGGAGTAGAGAGAGAGGAGTTGAGAAAAGGATATGTGGGTATGCTTTTTATTGAGAGGTGTAGAAGTTGTTGGGAAAGGTGTGTACATAGTGGTGCAGTGTTTGGGCACAAGCATAGATGGAGGGAAGGGGCGATGAAGAAATGTGGATAGGAGGAGAGTGGGGAAGTTGGAGAGAACAGAAAAATTTACAAAGGAGTGAAGAAATAGCAAACAGAAAAAGCAATAGGGAGGGCATAATGAGATGCAAGGAGAGACAGATAGAAGGAGAGTGTTCCCAGGTAATAGAGGATAAGAAGAGAAGGTGAAAGAGCAGGTGTATAAATTAGGCCTGGGAGGGCAGTGTAGCACTGAAGATTAAACAGCAGCTTTGAAACTGAGTCTGCAGACGTGTAAAAAAAACTTTGAGAAAAGTCAAGTTCTCATAGTTGCATGGTTGTTGATGAAGTGCAGAGTCCAGTTCTTCTTTTATACTTCACCTCCAATTTTAATTACACAGGCACTTTATGTGACACTTACACAGCCATATTTTACAAATTTGTATTTTACAATTGTAGGTAATTTTAGAATATATCTTACAATTTTAAATATAGTTGTATAACTACCATAGGAACCTTTGGTGAATAGTTGCAATTTACTTTACATTAATATTTTAGTCAATTGTTATATTATTTACATTGCATTTATTTTTAGGGCAAAATTCTACATTATTATTAGATTGAACTATTCAATTCATAATGAACTTCCACACTTTCTTTAACTGATGTAATATTTACATGGCATTGCTTGTTTAATTTGTGTGCCAAAAGTTGCATATCTGTGCTTTTCAGTTTTTGATTGGTTTATATAGTATAGAAAAAAACTCATATAAACATGTCTACAGAGAAGGGTGATCAGTCTATGCAACGTTGCATATCTGTAACACTGTGTTCACCACAAATAAGGAGGGACCCCGGGACTGAGATGGGAATGGGTACAAATGCCACCCACGGCCACGGGGGCACATCTGGAATGTAGATTGGTCGAGGTAGCCAGGTCAGGGTTGGAGAGGTAAGAGTCATCGTTATACTTGCCAAGTGTGACGGTTCAGGGGATTCCTTCCCCTCCATGTGTTCTTGGCGCTCCGCTCCTTCCTACCCTCTTGTCTTTTCCTTGCTTCCCCCTGCTATTCTCCCTTCCTCCTCCCGCATCTGTCCCTCTGTGGCAGCCTCTGATGCTCTCCCGACATCTGCGCGTGCTCCCCGCAAGACACGCGCACTTTCTCGGTCTCCCGTTCCCCGTTGCAGTGCTCCCCACTCACGGCCCCCCTCGGCTCCCGTTACGGTCCCCTTACCTCATGCAGTCTCTCCTCCTGTCTTTCCTCCACCCTCAGCAGTGCCCCTGCGGCATGGCGCTCCGCGCGCCTCGTGACGCAGCCTGTGCGCGCGCACTCTAACCTTACAGAGGGCGCGCGCACACGATCCTCTTGTAGGCTTTCCCAGACCCCTGGCCCCTCCTCTCATGCTCTACAGGCTTCATCTCCCTTACTGGCTCACCTGTCTCCTCCTCTTCTCCCCCTGACCTATCTCTAGCTTCTCACTCAGAAGCGTGTGTGAAGAGCTCCCAGGCATTTGGTAAGGAATCAGCTTTATTCTTTCTTTATTTGGTATATTTTGCTGTGGATCTGTGGGGGAGTATACTGGAAGTATACTGTGAGTTTTTAGAGGGTTTTGGGTGCTTTTTCAGGTTTTAAAACCGTTTTTGGTTTGCACCCAAAGGCTGCAGTGTTTTAACCCAGCATAAGCTGCAGTTTGGCTGGCAGGAAACTGCAGTCTCAAACCCTCTCTCCTCCCCTACCCCTGGCTGTTTATTTTACTTCTAGTTTCACATTAATTTAAGCCTGATTTCCTTTTGTCATTTGCTTTTTTGGGAGCTCTGTGTCTTACTTTAAGACCTTCAATATTGTGGTGTGGTTTCTTGTAAGAGAGAGAGTTAAATAATAAGGGGAGAAAGAGAAGATTACAGCAGGTTTTAAAAAGCTGTTTTTCTTCCCCTCCCTGTGCAGAGAGAGTTAATTGGTTCTTAAAGGAACAGTTTCTCTCTGCACCTCTCTCCCTCAGCACTATTTCCTCCCCTTACTTAGAGGCTTATTTCATCATGTCTGGGGGGAATAGGACTAGTGCAGCAATGGGGGCCACACCTGGACATCGGACTCCAAAAACTGGGGCCCCTAGGAGCAATAACCACAGCCCTAGGCCTGGTACATCCAGTGCCCTGGCCACACCTCCCCCAGCTCCTGTTGTCAGTTTAACCCCTGCAGTCCCAGTTCCAACTTGGGCGCAGGTGGCAGCTGCAGGCATTGACCCCAGTAATAACAATGCTGGGGCCATGCCCTGTCTGAGCAGGAAGCTTGGGGTGAGGTGCCCAATGTCACCTGGCCTCAACATGGAGATCTATGTGAGGGCTGTGGCAAACGTTGTGGGTCCCTCTGCTGTGGTGGCGGCCAGCAAGATGTATGGGAGGGGCATTTTCTTCCTCCGTACGCTGGCTGCCACCCACACCCTGGTGCAGAAAGGCATCAGTGTAGGGGGACCTACATCCCCGTAGAACCCATGGAGGGGTTAGGCACAAAAATCATCCTGTCCAATGTGCCCCCCTTCATCCCAGACAGCCTCATGCGCCCACACCTGCAAGCCCTGGGAGATATTAAATCTCCCATAACAAAAATTCCGCTGGGCTGCAGGGATAGAGCGCTGAGGCATGTGCTCTCTTTTAGGCGGCAGGTACAAGTGCTGCTGCCGGGGAGCACAGAATCTGTGGAGGGTTCTTTTAGGGTGCCCTACGAGGGCATAATGTACACTGTGTTCTTTGGCACGTAGGGGGTTAGATGTTATCTGTGCAAGGAGCTGGGGCACACTCGTAGGAGTTGCCCCAAAGGGAACAGAGGACCTATCCCAACTCCTACACCCGCCCTCCCTCTGCCAAGACACCCCGTACCGCTGTGCCCACCACAGCGGGGCCCTCAGGGGCCCAGGTCCCTCCTGGGACCACAAGAGATGTCGCTGTCCCATCTGGAACAGTGACATCTGTACCTCTCCCCAAAGAACAGAGGGAGAAGGAAAAGCCCTTGAGAGCCCAGGTCCCCCCTGGGACCACAGTAGATGTCACTGCTCCATCTCAAACAGTGACATCTGAACCTCTCCCCCAAAAAAAGAGGGAGAAGAAAAGAGTCACCCCAGAACAGTCACCCTCTGTTGTCACTGTCCCCCCCCAAGAAAACCTTACCCCCAATGTAAGCACCGTACAGGGTGCGGGGGAGCAGGAAGAAGCTCCGGCTGGAGAGACAGTGGCACCCTCACCTGGGGAATCACCCCCCAGGAAGAAGCCTTTTAAAACCAAAAACAAGAGGGTGATTGAGGAGGTCGAGGAGGGTGACCCGTATTATGTTCACCCTCGGATGTCTCCTAAGCGGAACGAAACATCAGTTCCGCACAAGGTGGCTCCATCTGGCCCACTGGTTCAGATTAGCCATTGTGAGCCGGACCCCACAAAGATGCAGCCCCCCCCCCCTCGAAGATCTGGAGGGAATGCAGGAGGAGGTACCCGGCGTCCCTGGGGCGGAGGATCAAAGCGCTCAACAACATGAGGCTTTGCCCCTAGAAATGGACATTGGAGAGCCTTCCAACACCCCTCGCAGTTGGAGAACATCCCCCAGGGACCTGTGTTTCGGTGAATCTGCCGCGCCGGACGCAGTTGTCTTCGAGTCTCGGAGGTCGGCCAGGATCCCCCTCTGGCTTTACCGCCTTCGGGTGACGCACCTGAGGCTGAGTCAGGGTTTGTGTCACCGGAGGGAGGGGATGGGCTGGGGCTGACCCCCATGGTTGAGGATTTGGTGGATGGAGCGAGGGAGGCAGGTGTAGGTGGGGATGCTTTAGAGAGCGTTTCAGGTTACACCTGGAGGGTGTCTGACGTGAGCCTTCTTTGTGGGGAGTATTGGTCCTTGTCAGAGATGACTGACAGGCTGGACTCTCTCCTTGGGGTGCTTGCTGAGGAGTGCCCTCCCACGGTTGGTGAGTGCCCTCCCACGGTTGGTGAGTACCCTCCCACACTTGGTGAGTGCCCTCCCACGTTTGGTGAGTGCCCTCCCACAGTTGGTGAGTGCCCTCCCACGGTTGGTGAGTGCCCTCCCACGGTTGGTGAGTGCCCTCCCACGGTTGGTGAGTGCCCTCCCACGGTTGGTGAGTGCCCTCCCATGGTTGGTGAGTGCCCTCCTGTGGTTGGTGCGAACACCTGTGGCTTCCGTTTTATCCACACGGTGATGGAGGAGATTAGGAGAGCACTGGGTAACTCTGTGGTCCCCGAGGACTCTCGGGAGACTACTGCCTCCACCATGTCGCCATCAGCTTCCCCTGAACATCCTGCCTCGGGGATGGATGTGGAGAGTATAGTGGACCCCCTTGTGGAAACACCGAGGAGGGGACCCACTCTAGGGCTGAGAAAGTACCCCGCAGAGAAGGGCGGGGGTCTTGAGTTTTTCAGCCAAGAGGAGCTCGGGGAGTTGGGGCTCAGTGAGGAGTCCTCTGGCACTGTGGAGTCGGTGGACTCCTTGAGCCCTGTTATCCCTGCCCAGGAGCTAGATGAGTTCCTGGGAGATCACCTTCTTTTTTCAATGCTTGTGAAGGGTAAGTTGGCCCTCAAGAAGTGGAAGGATGCTTCGTTCATTCTCCACTCTCTTTTTGTATACATCAGGGCCAACCGCAAGGCCAGAATCTCAGGGTCTAATGAACATGTTCGTGCCCTGAAGCTCTACATATTGATTCGAGAGCATGTAAAGGCTTCTTGGGGTATAGCACCCTGAGCGCCTGTGGGAAGGAAAACTCTTGACTACCAATGGCTTTGAGCATCGGTACGCTAAATGTTAACGGCTGTAAGGACGGGTTGCGCAGGTTTCAGGTACTCTCCTTTTTACAGAAGGGAAAGTATTCTGTGAGTTTCCTGCAGGAAACCGATACCACTCCAGAGGCTGAAGCCAGCTGGCATTTGGAGTGGCGAGGCAGTGTCTTCTTTAGCCACCTCACTTCATCATCTAGTGGGGTGGTGACCCTGTTCTCTGAGTCCTTTCAACCAGAGGTGCTGCTTGCCAAACCTGTTGTTCCAGGTCGCCTGTTGCATCTCAGGGTCCGGCACGAGGACTACACGTTAAATTTCCTGAACGTGTATGCTCCTGCCACTGGACCCCTGAGAAGGCAGTTCTTCATCAGAATTCTGAATACCTGGAGACAGTCGACGCGGACGAATACGTGGTGCTCGGGGGTGATTTTAACTGTACCCTCGAGGCTCAGAAAGACCGGAATGGTCCGGAGCCACACCCGTGTTCTGCGTCGGCCTTGCGGGAGGTCATCACCCGCTACTCCTTGGTAGACGTCTGGCGAGAACAACATCCTGAGGCATCCACTGAGTTCACCCATGTTAGGGTGTTTAGGGGTGAACGGATCTCCTGGTCCCGGATCGACAGGCTGTATATTTCCAGCCACAGCCTGTCACGAGCCCAGTCCAGTGCCATTAGGCTGGCGCCATTTTCGGACCACAATTGTGCGTCCGTGACGGTGACGCTGCTACCTGCAGCACCATCGGCCGCATATTGGCACTTCAACAATACGTTGTTGGAGGACAAGGGGTTTGCGACGTCGGTCCGAGACTTTTGGATGGCTTGGAGAGGTTGCAGGTCAGACTTTGCCACGTTAGAGCAGTGGTGGGACGTGGGCAAGGATCATCTGCACCTCGTGTGTCAGGAGTACACCAAAGGTGCCAGCAGGCGGCGCGATGCTGAGATCGAGACCCTCAGGGAGGAGGTGCTCGATCTTGAAGCGGCTGTCTGTGGCAGGAGACCAATACCTGCAGAGTATGTACGTGGAGAAGAAGTGCGCACTCCGGGACTTGGAAGATCGGAGAGCTCGGGGGGAGTATGTGTGATCCCGCATCCACTTCCTTCGGGAGATGGATCGTGGGTCGCGCCTCTTCTACGCGCTGGAGAAAAAGAGGGGAAACCGTAGACATATCACCTGCTTGTTGGCAGAGGACGGTACCCCTCTGACTGACCCGGAGAGCAACCGGGACAGAACCCGGAGATTCTATGTAAATCTTTTCTCTCCGGAGTCCATCCAGCCAGATAAATGCAGGGTCTTATGTGAGGGGCTTCCCACGGTCGGTGAGGATGGAAGGGAGCGACTTGAGTTACCTTTGACTCTGGCCGAGCTCTCTGAAGCCCTCAATCTCATGTCCCGCGGAAAAACGCCGGGGCTAGACGGGCTGACTGTGGAGTTCTTCCGGTTTTTCTGGGAGATGCTGGGACCTGATTTCACAGAGGTCCTAGCCGAAGCCCTGGAGACCGGTGAGATGCCCCTTTCGTGTCGGCGGGCAATACTGTCTCTGCTGCCGAAGAAGGGGGATCTCCGCCAGATTTCCAACTGGCGACCGGTCTCACTGCTCAGCATGGACTATAAGATCGTAGCCAAAGCGCTTTCGCTGAGGCTCAAGTCCGTGCTGGCAGAGGTGATTCACCCCGACCAGTCCTATACTGTCCCGGGCCGGAGTATTCATGACAACATTTTTCTGGTCCGGGACCTGATGCACAACGCACAGAGGACTGGTCTATCACTCGCCTTCCTGTCCCTAGATCAAGAGAAGGCGTTTGACAGAGTGGATCACTGTTACCTTATGCAGACCCTGCAGGCGTTTGGCTTCGGCTCACAATTTGTGGGCTTTCTCCAGATGCTGAACGCCTCTGCAGAGTGTCTGGTGAAGATCAACTGGTCCCTGACGGCACCTTTTGTGTTTGGTCGGGGAGTACGTCAAGGGTGCCCCCTGTCTGGGCAACTGTACGCGCTGGCCATTGAGCCCTTCCTCTGCCTACTGAGGAGGAGGCTCACCGGGCTGGTGCTGCGGGAACCCGACATGCGGGTAGTCCTGTCGGCTTATGCCGATGACGTGCTCCTCGTGGCCCAGGACCTAGATGATCTAGAGCGGGCACAAGCGTGCCAAGAGGTCTACACCGTGGCCTCATTTGCTCGGATCAACTGGTCCAAGTGCTCCAGCATTCTAGTGGGTCCCTTACAGGTGGACTCCTTGCCCCCCGCATTTCGGAATGTCTCGTGGGAGAGTGATACTCTCAAGTATCTGGGAGTCTACCTGTCTGCTGCGGAGAACCCGGCCCCGGAAAACTTCAGTGATCTTGAAGAACGGGTCGTTGCTCGTCTAGGGTCATGCGTGTATCTGTCGAGAATGCTTTCCCTCAGGGGAAGAACCCTGGTGATTAATCAGCTGGTGGCCAGTCAGCTATGGCACCGGCTGATAGCCATGGGTCCAACCCCCGAATTTATCAACAAGATCCAGAGGAAGTTGATGGATTTTCTCTGGATGGGGAAGCATTGGGTCTCTGCGGGAGTTGCGTGTCTCCCCTTGGAGGAGGGTGGACAGGGAGTGGTGTGTGTCCACTCCCAGTTACACACTTTCCGCCTCCAATAGAGATACCAGAGATACCTATTCGCTGATCCGTCTCCGCAGTAGTGCCAGCTGGCGACCAGTTTCTTTTGCCAGCTGCGCAATATGAGGTATGACCGGCAACTGTTTATCATCAGGCCCTAGGGTTTAGGTAGAGACCTCTTGGTGCTGCCGACATACTACCGGGACTTACTTAAGGCCTGGAAACTGGTCTCCGCGACCAGGAAGTAACAGGCGGTGGGGGTTGATTTCCTCGCCAAGCCCCTGCTGTATAATCCGGCAGTGGTGGCTCGGATGTTGGATTCACCCTCTATTTGCCGCCGGCTAATCCTGGCGCAGGTGACCAGAGTCGGGGATCTCCTGGACTTTGAGCGGCGAGACTGGGTTAGGGCAGAGGTGCTCGCGCCCCGAATGGGTCTGCGTACTGCCTGCGTCCCTCATCGTTTGATCCGGGAGATTAAAGATGCCATCCACCCCGACTCACGCACCTTCATTGAGGGGGTATTGCAGACCGGAGAGCCTTGTCAACCTTTCAACCCTAGCTCTCCGGATCTTTGCGTGGAACCCAAACCACGGCAACCCCCTCGGGCTCCTATTTCCCCCAACCTCAGCAGGTTGGGGGATATGTCCCCGGCATGTTTTCGCAGCATGCCGTGGAAAGACCTGTATTCTCTAGTGCTCCATATAGTGCATTACCTCGCCCTTGTCACCCGCCCAGATACTATCTGGAGGCGGGTATTCCCTGCGAATGAGGGCGAGAGACCCCGGTGGAGGGAACTCTATTCATCCTTGGTTCCCCGTCCCGCCGGGGATTTGAGTTGGAGGGTCCTCCACGGTGCACTGAGCACAGGAAAATACTTAGCACACTTCACGGACTCCCCCGCCGCCTGTCCCTTCTGTGGCGAGCGGGAGTCCGTGTATCACATTTATTCGAGTTGCGCCAGACTGCAGCCCCTCTTTTCCTTCTTGAGGAGCCTTCTCCTGCAGTTCTGGCTACACTTCTCCCCGCATCTTTTTATTTTTGGGTGCCCAGTGTCCCGGAACAATAAGCCTACGGATCTCCTGGTCAACCTGCTCCTGGCATTGGCTAAGGTAGCCATTTGTAAAACCAGGAAGCAGTGTTTGGAGGGGGGGGGTCCCAACAAACATCGTGGCCATGTTTCGGGCGCTGGTGCACTCCCGTATTCGGGCAGAGTACTCGTACGCCGAGTCTACTGGGACGGTTTCAGAGTTTGCCTCCCAGTGGGCGTTAGGCGGGGTGCTTGGCTCGGTATCCCCCATCAAGGGTTCTTTAGATTTAACCCTTCTGTTTTAAGTGCACTTCATCAGTGCACTTGTTGGGTTCATTTAATTTTTGTTTGACTGGTTTATCTTTGTTCTACTTGGCAACAAGTAGAATTGCTGTTCAACTGAATACTCATTTTGGTAGCCTCATGACACTCTATCAAGCATAAGTGGATACATTATCCACTTGTGGTTGCCTCAATCGGGTAATCAATTTATCTATACCACCACCACGGCTTACAAGTCTATGTTTTAACTCTGTGCACCCCCCTACAGTGCATGCGTGGTTATACGCACGCGTGGACAGTTGTATTCGGGTGTAGGGGTCTATGCGGGTAACGGCTACCAGCCGCATAGCTTACTGTGGAAGGAGAGGCCAGCCTAATCAGCTGTTAGGTACCGGCATTTGAAATTCTCCCTACTCAGACGTTTTCACGCTCCCACTGGTATACTTATACTAGCCTGCTACACTACGCAGTGACCGTATCTTACCAGTCACGGCGTGTTACTTTCAGCCTCACACTGAGGCTAGAAATAGTTTATTTATTATTGCTATCGAGGCGTGTAGTGGGGAGAGCGAGAACCACGGGTTTACATGCACCGCTGTGCACGATACTTACCTCTCCGCGGTAGAAACTGACTTATTTCAGCCCGTTGACTCTTGAGGCTCCAGGACAGGTACACATCTCACTGCGCAGCATATTCATCAGATATGTATTAACCATTGCACTACCATATTCCTATGCTCTGTGCATGATGCGCTATATACCCCCTCCACACAAAGGGTTTTACTAGTGCTTTTATTTATTCCTGGATATGAATCTTGCTATTTATGTACTTACAAGTTTGTTACCCTCTTTTGCGCAATTGTTATGAGGGTCCTCCTTATAGAAATATCTCCAACACAGGAGATCATATTTATACCATCACTGGGGGACACACCACTATCCCCCACATCTGCCTTAGCCAGTGCATATATCAGCACCTATCTGGCTGCATTTGTGCAATGATTACACTGTGAGGGTTACCAACTCACCTCACAGTGCACATTACATTGCCCTATAGGCTAGTGGGGGTCTGGGGAAGAAAAACTCTTACATGGGTTTGTCTCCAATGCTATTAGCGTAATTCTATCATTTGCCATACAGTCAAGGAGGTTACCTGCTGGTACTGAATATATGTGTATAGGTGGTCACATTAACTGGAACCATCATCGCACCCTTGCCACGGATCATTAATACATTACTATACAGTAAATCACTACATGCTTTGATCCAGTCCCTAAGGGGACAAAACGATATCTATACGGTGGCCCCGTTACGGCCCCATTGCTATATCTATAGGCAGCAATACCATAGCAACAGATCCTGAAAATCTATCAGGGATCTCCATACGTTATATCAACCTAACTTACCAGAGTTACGGTACAAATTGACAGTCATGTACTGTTTGATACATATTTATTTTAAACCCCCTTTTTTTATTTATTGATACAAATAAAGTATTTGAATACATCCACTATACATACAGTTGTGACAGAGTGCTTATATACTAGGTTTTCTTTTCTCTTTGATACAATCATGTCCCTTCCTAGTTAGCACCTCACTTTGGTTCATTGCTAAGTTGTGCGGGTGTTCTTTGTATACATTGTACTGGATTACCCTGCTCTCTACTGCCCTTGAACCCTGCTTATGGACACGACTTTGCTGACTTCTGTGATCCCTGGACTCTGGCTTACGAATATTACGATCCTGCTCTCTAAATCCCTGGACTCTGGCACACCGATATCACTACTCTTACTCTGAACCCCAAAGGCGTTGCAAGTATACACTGGCGACACACTTTATTCGAGCTCGGCTAGTCCCACGAATTCGGGTATACCCGGGTGTATTGAGGTTTGTGACTGTTTTCTGTCCGAGTGCATTGAGGTATTTTTCAGTCAGGGATTGAAGCATTTTATTCCCGGTGGCTGCAATACTGCACAGTATATATATATATACTGCATTACAATTCATGAATTTATGCCATCTGGTAGACACGCGAAGCATTGCAGCCTATTAAATCCTAATCATTATCATTTAACAGATCAGCCGCCCGTCAGCCAGGCATGAACCCAGGCTGGGAAGGCAAACGCAACGGGGCTTGTCAGAGGTGAGGAGCGGTGCATTCCAGGTATCTGCCAGGTACATACTGGGCATTTGCTCGAATAAAGTGTGTCGGTGCAGTAACTAACCATCTTTCTACAGGCCCGGCAACGCCATACTACACTCCGGGCACGCCCTCACTGCTATGGGTGCGTGGTAAAAACCTTCCCACCTCAGTACTGGGGACTGGCCAGGTCTGCGGGCATACAGGCGTTACACCAAGGTCAGAGTAGGTCCGCATCATTGAAGGTACTATTAGCCGTAGTTGGGGTTGGAGATTGGAGAGTAGTCGTTGTCCGACAGGTGAATGTACTGGAGCTGATTAGCTCTGTTGCCACGGAGCTTGGGCATGTTGCACATGCGTCACGTGCGCGCAGCACAATCCGGATGCAGGACCTGGTGACGTCACCAGTGCACGCATGCACGCTGTGTGGCCTGCAGATGATGTTCCCTTGGAAGGAGCCCCGTGCGTGAACAGAGGTAAGGCGGAGATGCAGGGAAAGAGGTAGGAGGAGAGAGTTCCCAGGTACTGGAGGATAAGAAGAGAATGAGATGAAAGAGCAGGTGTATAAATCATGCCTGGAAGGACAGTGTAGCACTGAAGGTTACACAGCAGGTAAGAAAGTCAGTCTTTAGATGTGAAGAAATTGGCAGAGCATTTAGAAAGCCAAGTTCACAGTTGCAGGGTTGATGATGAAGTGCAGAGTCCATTCCTTGTATTCTTCACCTCCAATTCAACTCCACAGACACGTCATATGTGACACTTAAGATGTTACACAGCCAATGTGCAGTCTCATTACACAGGATGCGCGTCTCATTTGACTGTCCCTGGGTGAGTGCCTATCAAACTCAGCCCATCACAGAAGGAGAGGGATGTGCATTCTCACTTGCTGTCTCTGGGTTAGTAGCTGGTCGTTCAGCCTATCACAGAGGGATGTGCAGATATCCTTAGAGAATTATATATGTAGATGCTAGATGCTTGCCCTGCTATGTAGGACTGTTTCTTGGAATCACTAAATTTCTATCTGCTTTTAGCAGATTTTTAACAAAGGAACTTGTTAGTCAAGTTTCTATGTCTGATGCAGATCTATTTGCTATAGATGTTTATACCAGTCAAAGTTAAGCCAAAAGGAGGCATTTGAAGCAGGCGAAAGGGCAAAATTTACTGACAGATTTAGAATTTTATATATTTCATTATGAAATGTGTGCCATGTAACTCCTCCCTTAGCACCTCCTAATATAGTACAAATAATTTGTACCAAATCATATCATTGCAAGAGAGTGTGACGGTGATAACCAGGCTCAATAATAAAGGTTAAGCCCACTTGGTTACCCCTGATCCGTTTGTAAAGGTCCTAGAGTGTCAGCTCTTGGACCCAACTGTCGTATATGCATCACTGAGACTGTGTATAAATTATGTGACAATTGAGTATTTTTGTGTTTTTGCCTTTCCAGGGGTGCTGGGCAGCGGAGCTCGCGAGGCTGTGAGTTTGAGGGTGGGTTTTGCGGAGAAAATTATATCATATTGTGTCTATGTAGCGGGGATCCCAAGTTATGGGATACCCCAAAGATGTACCTGGGAATTAGGTAAGATTCTCAGGCACATTGAAGCACGGTGCTCTGGCAAAATCCTACCCTGGAAACGTTCTTGAAACTCACCAGTAAATAAACAGAACGGGAAATGAGATGAGGAGTTAAACATAAAAACAGTACAGCCATACTTAATATTCAAACAAATATGTTGGTAAACTATTTTACGGATAACATTTTATTTATGTGTTTATTCTTCATTTGTAGCATTTATAAGGTAGCTTGGATCTTACAACAATGTACTGTAGTATCTTCTCTCCATAAGACCTATGGCAGCCAGTAGTACATGTGGGGATGTGGACACTGATCTCTAAACTCTATACCTGTGAGAGCTGGCAATGGCAACCAGATTATTTACTGGCTTCAAATTACATTTATTTTGCTATTAAAATAATTATTTGA
Source organism: Ascaphus truei (assembly GCF_040206685.1). Classification (NCBI taxonomy): domain Eukaryota; kingdom Metazoa; phylum Chordata; class Amphibia; order Anura; family Ascaphidae; genus Ascaphus; species Ascaphus truei. The sequence continues at coordinate 304,817,237 of NC_134483.1, read as the reverse complement.
TCTTTTACACAATCACTTGATTCAGAGTTGCAAGGATCCCAGAATTTGTATAAGACTTTTTAAATAAAAATATTGACTGTCTGCAAGTGTAGGCTTTGTGGATACTCTTTGTATAAAAAGACAAGTAAGATGCACAAGACTTGTTACTGTAAATAACCAAACCCTCCTAGGACCAAATGGTTCTCGTGGCAGTGATATATGTAAGTGGGATTGATGCCTTTTAAATATCTTGGTGATTGATGTATTTTTTAGCCAAATCTGACAACTACAATTATTTAAACATATTTCTTTAACGTTGATAAACGAGTTCGTTGGGAAGTTTGAGGTGCACCTCGAAATGATCTTCCGAATCTAAACTAGGTGAGCTTTCCAGTTCACAAACTAAAATCATGTAATGTTTTCTAAGAAATTTGAGGTAAAAGTTTTAAATATTTTTCTACTTATCTTTAGTTTTTTTTCTCATAATTAAAAAAATACTAAATACCAAAATCACAATTTTTTTACAAGCCAAAATACCAGCGACAGTGTATGCCCTACAGTTGTGTGAAAAAGAAAGTACACCCTTAATCAATTAATTAAGGACATTTGATTAGCTGCACCTGTCTGCTACTTAGCCTCTTAATTCCTATGGAAGCAGTAAGGGTATACGTAGTTTTTCACACATAGATTCTCCATTTTGTCTTTATTTTTGTTAAATAAATCATGACACGGTGTAATATGTCATGTGTTGTTGTTCATCTGAGGTTGTATTTACCTAATTCTTAGACCTGCTAAGGAACAGATGATTGTTATTATGTCCTGATAAGTAAAACCATAGAATTCAAAGAGGGTGTACTTTCTTTTTCACACAACTTTGTGTGTGTGTGTGCGTGTGTGTGTATGTATAATTATTTTCAGCCTTTGTCATTCCATACTGGTGCAAAACTTTCTTCTTAAAGCACAGTGGAAGGTTCCCTTGAAAGTTGCTCTTGTTTCTTCCGAATGTGCTCCATTCCTTCATTCTTCTATTGATTTAATTTGAGAGGTTTCCATGAATGTTTACTAATGTAATTAATGTATATGTAACCCTTGCCCCCCCCCGCCCCGACTCATCTGTGGTGTCTAGGGTGCGTGAGGGCAGATTACATGCGTAGTGGTGGTGCATACCTGCGTGGAACAGGAGGGCCTGAGCTTCCCGCGGTGTTATTGGGGAAACAGGACCAGGCTTCTGGGGTGGTAGCCTCCATTCTTTTAGTGGTGCAGTGCCTCCATCTTCTATACTCCCAGGGATATGGGATAGGACCTGTATAGAAGAACCACCCTGGTCCAGGGTTGAATGCTCCAGACTCACAACACAGTCTTTGTATAAAAGTATAGTCTCTTTATTGGTCAGATCAGCGACTCCAAATGTAGTGTCGACCAGCAGCCACAACAACAACAGCAATGTCCTGCTAGCACTCCACTCTCCTCCCCGTACAAGTCCTTCCTCCTATGCTTCCCTCCAAGTCTCTCCTCCGACAGGATGGTCTGGGCTGGGGTGGCAATACCCCGCGGCCCACCGCAGAGGTTAGCCTCTGGGTGGGGAATGGTTTCTCCCCATCACCCCGGCACTGGGGTGAGGGGCATTGGTCCACGGGTCTATTGTGCTATCAGCTCTACTCAACGTGGTTGAGTCTCTCCTCTCTCGGCTCCTGTACGACTGCACAGGTGAGACCGCATTGTCTCCTCCAACTCCTCGGACAGAACAGACAGACAGTCACTCACAGGAGCTGGCTGCTAAATAGAGTCAGCCCCAACCTTCATGATGTCAGCAGGGCCTCCCCTCGGTCTCACGCCTGCAGCAGAGTCAGGGGCCTGCATCTACCACTCAGGGCAGGTCTTTGAAGGGGGAAAACCCATGATGACTACTGGTGCCTGCCCTTAACAGGACTTACCACAGTAGGAGGAAGATAGGTATAGCCGTGCTGTTTACAGGGGGCTACACTCTCCCTATGGTGGAATCCAATGGTCCCCACTTGGACCTAGGTTTAGCAGCACCATCCTGCGGCAAACCACCTGGGAAACAGCACACATATTAGACATTGTCAGCATACATTGCAATGAGGTAGTTCAAAATAATATAACCAGGTACTCCCAACATGGAGACCCCTACAGATAATGCTTTGGATCAGGCTTTCATATCCTCCACCCATTATGATCCGTGACGGTCACAGCGATCGATTGGACCGACCCATGCTCAGGCCAATAGCTTACACCATGCATGTAGATACATCTACCTATGCTTCATATGCGGACCAGTTCGCTTATCTTATCCTCATTATGATATCCTCCCTGACCGAACTTGGTCCGAAGATACTCCTGTACAGCCTCCCTGAGCCAGCTATCCCGGTTCTCTTCTATCTCCCTCATGATGGGCTCAGGCACATAAGGGTACTTATACCCATGCGACTGCCGGTATCTAGCCACTATGGCCCGGTCAGCGCGACTTAGCTTGGTGAGCTTTTGGTTACCCGCCCTGCTTGGCAGCACCCAAAACACAGGCTTTTCCGGAGCTACTTCATCATACAAAATACTGGGGCTTCGGGGTACAACCAGTTTCTGCTCTATCTCCCGGTACCGATGATATAATTCATCCTCCACCTCTTGTTGAGTGAAAGAACCAGCCGCCCACCAATGGTCAACAACATTATTCTTAATCAATAGGAACCACGTACGGTCCATCCCCTCGTGGTATCCGGTGAACAGGGATGCCCACCACTTATCATGGTGCTCATACTCTGTGGAATGACTAGTGCATTCTACCTCGGACTCTACCTGAGATGATACACCGGACGTATGCACATCAGTAGATCACGAGCAATCTCTCCTCCCTTTGGCGTTAAAGTACCTGGTAGGGTTCATCTTATGAACCACTTTGCTGGTAGGCCCAGCCTCTACTGGAGTGTGGGACCCATGGGCCCTCCCTCTAGCTGCAGGAGAAAACGGCACAGGGTTAGGCACAGGTATAACACTTGAATACGGTATCTCCCCATCAGACCCTTCATCACTCAATTCCCAATCCCGCAAGTCCTTGGAGTATTTGGGGTATTTACATAACTTATCCCTGGTAGGTCCTGGTGGCACTACTCATGACGGGGCCGGGGCAGTGGCCGGGGCAATGGAGCTATGGGCTGGGGCTGGGGGAATGTCCAACTCAATGTCCAGCAAGCGAGCAATCCCGCGACCAGTGGACGCTTTCTTAGACGCGCTCTCCGCCATGCTTCTGGCCTCCCTGGACGGGCCTCAACTCTGTAGGGTAGCCAGGGCAATGGCCGAATCGATGCTTCATGAGGGGATCACTCCTCCCGGCCTTCTCTTTCCGGTGGAACCGGAAACGACGTCATCAGGGGTGCCCGCGGAATCTCCATCCGCCCCGTGGTCACGCACCGGAAGTGCGTCGAGGACCGGCATGGGCGGTGGCTGAGCATCCGGTGCATGGCCGGACAAGTAGGCCTCAAGCCTCTCCTTCTCATCCTCCGTGGTTGTGGTCTTCGCCTTGTGGGAGTAAGGGGGTGGTGGAGTCTCCTTACCGCTCCGCTGCTGTTTGATTATATCGGGGTCGTCTCGGTCTCCGTCTCCGCCGCACTGGGAGTCACCACAGCCGTGGGACTCTTACGGGCCTCCGGCCGCACCAGCGCTCGCCGTCGGAAGGATTCCGGACTCGTCTGCTCCCTCTTTAGGCCTCTGGGGTTGTTCGCCGGTAGGCGCATCGCCACCGATGTCGCGCCAACCTCTTCCTCCGAGGATATCAGGATCGGTTCCTCCGCTAGGGAGCCACCGGGTTCTTCTGCGATACAACCAGTGGGTATAGGTACAAAGTAGTCTCGCTCCGGTACCTCCACTGCGGTCGCGCTCTTCTCTGTCGCCAGCTCGCTCAGTTCGATAGCGGGCAAGGCCTTGGTTCCTCCCACTTGGGTGTGACGGGGAACCAGGGCAGTCTTGTCTTTGCCTTCCACCACCTCCGTCAATGTTCCAGGAGAGGCACCCCGCGGGGTCTCGATCAAAGGCCGCGGCTCTTTGGCCAAAGGTAAAACGTGCCACATTGAGGGCATCGGGCCTTGGTGCTTGGTACCACGCCCGGTATCCCGCAGTGCACGCACAAACACCGGAGGTATTCGTGCTCAGCTACCTCCACTACCAGTAAGCCTCCTGGTAGTTGGTAAATCAAAGTGTTTATCTCGGACATGGTTCGCTCAGGGTTGGAACAGCTCAGTGTTTCAGCTCCTTGCTCCTCGAATGCCAGACAAAAGTGAAGCTCTTCGCTCTGGGTTCCAGTCCCTCCCTTCGCTGGGGAGGACTGTCCTGATTGGCTCTCCTTGGGCCTCCTCCCTCTTGTGGAATCCTGAGGCGGGGTCTTTTCTCCTTCAGTGTGACGTGGCCTGGCTTTCTGACCAGTCACGGCACAGGTGGGTGGGCTTACGGCTTTCGCGCCGCTCCGCTCCTCTTGCAAGAAATCTGGGTTTGGAGCAGACTCTTGCACATTTCCCACCACATTTCTCTCACTGTCTCTTTGCACAATTCACGTGCTTGCTCCAGGATTGGCGGGAACCACCATTTTAGATCAGCTCTCTTGCTCCGCGGAGCACATGTAGGGACGGATGCCATCTTGGATGAGCCCTCCAAATGTACATGTGCCCTGTTCTCAGTGTCTACTGGGTATCTCATACCTAAACACTGACTGACCTCCAAATGTGTGCTCTGCATTCTGTTTCTGTATCCCACTAATATGAGGTGGCTTTACCCCAGGCTCAGCGGAATTCCTCTCCTCCATGCACTGTACTCTGTGTCTACGATGCAAGTGCTCTGTGGTGCGTTTGTGTGGGTGATAGCTAGTGTACCTCTCCTTTCTAGGTACGGGCGTCTCCTACTTTTGGCCACTCATAGCGCAGGCCCTGGGCCGTAGTCCCTGGACTAGTTAACAGGCTGACCCCCCCAGTTGCCTCACGCTATCTGCCTCAAGGGACTCGGACAGCTATAGCTATTCACTCCTCCTTCGCCCACCTCATAAGGGAGCCCAAGGTGTACTGTGCGAGAGTCTACGCTCCCCTGACTACCCTCGGTGTGCAAATGCTCCCTTCCTTCTCCAGCACTTGCACACAGAGTGCATCTCACTCTTCCCGTTCCGCCTCGCTGTAAGCCTGACCTGTTCTGGCATCTCAGCTGCTCGCCTCCAAATGTAACCCTTGTTCCCCCCCCCCAGACTCATCTGTGGTGTCTAGGGTGCGTGAGGGCAGATTACATGCGTAGTGGTGATGCATACCTGCGTGGAACAGGAGGGCCTGAGCTTCCCGCGGTGTTATTGGGGAGACAGGACCAGGCTTCTGGGGTGGTAGCCTCCATTCTTTTAGTGGTGCAGCGCCTCCATCTTCTATACTCCCAGGGATATGTGATAGGACCTGTATAGAAGAACCACCCTGGTCCAGGGTTGAATGCTCCAGACTCATAACACAGTCTTTGTATAAAAGTATAGTCTCTTTATTGGTCAGATCAGCGACTCCAAATGTAGTGGCGACCAGCAGCCACAACAACAACAGCAATGTCCTGCTAGCACTCCACTCTCCTCCCCGTACAAGTCCTTCCTCCTATCCTTCCCTCCAAGTCTCTCCTCCGACAGGATGGTCCGGGCTGGGGCGGAAATACCCCATGGCCCACCGCAGAGGTTAGCCTCTGGGTGGGGAATGGATTCTCCCCATCACCCCGGCACTGGGGTGAGGGGCATTGGTCCACCGGGTCTATTGTGCTATCAGCTCTACTCAACATGGTTGAGTCTCTCCTCTCTCGGCTCCTGTACGACTGCACAGGTGAGACCGCACTGTCTCCTCCAACTCCTCGGACAGAACAGACAGTCACTCACAGGAGATGGCTGCTAAATAGAGTCAGCCCCACCCCTCATGATGTCAGCAGAGCCTCCCCTCTGTCTCACGCCTGCAGAAGAGTCAGGGGCCTGCATCTACCACTCAGGGCAGGGCTTTGAAGGGGGAAAACCCATGATGACTACTGGTGCCTGCCCTTAACAGGACTTACCACAGTAGGAGGAAGATAGGTAAGCCCGTGCTGTTTACAGGGAGCTACACTCTCCCTATGGTGGAATCCAATGGTCCCCACTTGGACCTAGATTTAGCAGCACCATCCTGTGGCGAACCACCTGGGAAACAGCACACATATTAGACATTGTCAGCATACATTGCAATGAGGTAATTCGATATAATATAACCAGGTACTCCCAACATGGAGACCCCTACAGATAATGCTTTGGATCAGGCTTTCATATCCTCCGCCCATTATGATCCGTGACGGTCACAGCAAACGATTGGACCGACCCATGCTCAGGCCGATAGCTTACACCATGCATGTAGATACATCTACCTATGCTCCATATGCGGACCAGTTCGCTTATCTTATCCTCATTATGATATCCTCTCTGACCGAACTTGGTCCGAAGATACTCCTATACAGCCTGCCTGAGCCAGCTATCCCGGTTCTCTTCTATCTCCCTCATGATGGGCTCAGGCACATATGGGTACTCATACCCATGCGACTGCCGGTATCTAGCCACTATGGCCTGGTCAACGCGACTTAGCTTGGTGAGCTTTCGGTTACCCACCCTGCTTGGCAGCACCCAAAACACAGGCTCTTCCGGAGCTACATCATCATACAAAATACTGGGGCCTCGGGATACAACCAGTTTCTGCTCTATCTCCCGGTATCGATGATCTAATTCATCCTCCACCTCTTGTTGAGTGAAAGAACCAGCCGCCCACCAATGGTCAACATTATTCTTAATTAATAGGAACCGCGTACGGTCCATCCCCTCGTGGTATCCGGTGAACAGGGGTGCCCACCACTTATCACGGTGCTCATACTCTGTGGAATGACTAGTGCGTTCTACCTCAGACTCTACCTGAGATGATACACCGGACGTACCCACATCAGTAGATTACGAGCAATCTCTCCTCCCTTTGGAGTTAAAGTACCTGGTAGGGTTCATCTTATGAACCACTTTGCTGGTAGGCCCAGCCTCTACTGGAGTGTGGGACCCATGGGCCCTCCCTCTAGCTGCAGGAGAAAACAGCACAGGGTTAGGCACAGGTATAACACTTGAATACGGTATCTCCCCATCAGACCCTTCATCACTCAATTCCCAATCCCGCAAGTCCTTGGAGTATTTGGGGTATTTACATAACATATCCCTGGTAGGTCCCGGTGGCACTACTCATGATGGGACAGGTGCAGTGGCCGGGGCAATAGAGCTATGGGCTGGGGGAACGTCCAATTCAATGTCCAGCAAGCGGGCAATCCCGCGACCAGTGGACTCTTTCTTAGACGAACTCTCCGCCATGCTTCTGGCCTCTACTCTGTAGGGTAGCCAGGGCAATGGCCGAATCGATGCTTCATGAGGGGAACACTCCTCCTGGCCTTCTCTTTCCGGTGGAACTGGAAACGATTTCATCAGGGGTGCCCGCGGAATCTCCATCCGCCCGTGGTCACGCACCGGAAGTGCGTCGAGGACCGGCATGGGCGGTGGCTGAGCATCAGGTGCACGGCCGGACAAGTAGGCCTCAAGCCTCTCCTTCTCGTCCTCCGTGGTTGTGGTCTTCGCCTGGCGGGAGTAAGGGGGTGGTGGAGTCTCCTTACCTCTCCGCTGCTGTTTGATGATATCAGGCTCCTCTAGGGTCGTCTCGGTCTCCGTCTCCGCCGCACTGGGAGTCACCACGGCCGTGGGACTCTTACAGGCCTCCGGCCGCACCAGCGCTAACCGTCGGAAGGTTTCCGGACTCGTCTGCTCCCTCTTTAGGCCTCTGGACACCGATGTCACGCCAACTTCTTCCTCCGAGGATATCAGGATCGGTTCCTCCGCTAGGGAGTCACCGGGTTCTTCTGCGATACAACCAGTGGGTATAGGTACAAAGTAGTCTCGCTCTGGTACCTCCACTGCAGTCGCGCTCTTCTCTGTCGCCAGCTCGCTCAGTTCGATAGCGGGCAAGGCCTTGGTTCCTCCCGCTTGGATGTGACGGGGAACCAGGGCAGTCTTGTCTTTGCCTTCCACTACCTCCGTCAATGTTCCAGGAGAGGCACCCCGCGGGGTCTCGATCAAAGGCCACGGCTCTTTGGCCAAAGGTAAAACGTGCCACATTGAGGGCATCTGGCCTTGGTGCTTGGTACCACGCCCGGTATCCCGCAGTGCACGCACAAACACCGGAGGTATTCGTGCTCAGCTACCTCCACTACCAGTAAGCCTCCTGGTAGTTGGTAAATCAAAGTGTTTATCTCGGACATGGTTCGCTCAGGGTTGGAACAGCTCAGTGTTTCAGCTCCTAGCTCCTCGAATGCCAGACAAAAGTGAAGCTCTTCGCTCTGGCTTCTGGTCCCTCCCTTCGCGGGGAGGACTCTCCTGATTGGCTCTCCTTGGGCCTCCTCCCTCTGGTGGAATCCAGAGGCGGGGGTCTTTTCTCCTTCAGTGTGACGTGGCCTGTCTTTCTGACCAGTCACAGCACAGGTGGGTGGGCTTACGGCTTTCGCGCCGCTCCGCTCCTCTTGCAAGAAATCTGGGTTTGGCGCCAGACTCTTGCACATTTCCCGCCACATTTCTCTCACTGTCTCTTTGCACAATTCACGTGCTTGCTCCAGGATTGGCGGGAACCGCTATTTTAGATCGGCTCTCTTGCTCCGCGGAGCACATGTAGGGACGGATGCCATCTTGGATGAGCCCTCCAAATGTACATGTGCCCTATTCTCAGTGTCTACTGGGTATCTCGTACCTAAACACTGACTGACCTCCAAATGTGTGCTCTGCATTCTGTTTCTGTATCCCACTAATATGAGGTGGCTTTACCCCAGGCTCAGCGGAACTCCTTTCCTCCATGCACTGTACTCTGTGTCTACGATGCAAGTGCTCTGTGGTGCGTTTGTGTGGGTGATAGCTAGTGTACCTCTCCTTTCTAGGTACGGGCGTCTCCTACTTTTGGCCACTCATAGCGCGGGCCCTGGGCCATGGTCCCTGGACTAGTTAACAAGCTGACCCCCCCAGTTGCCTCACGCTATCTGCCTCAAGGGACTCGGACAGATATAGCTATTCACTCCTCCTTCGCCACCTCATAAGGGCACCCAAGGCATACTGTGCGAGAGTCTACGCTCCCCTGACTACCTTCGGTGTGCAAATGCGCCCTTCCTTCTCCAGCACTTGCACGGAGAGTGCATCTCACTCTCCCCGTTCCGCCTCGCTGTAAGCCTGACCTGTTCTGGCGTCTCAGCAGCTCGCCTCCAAATGTAACCCTTGTTCCCCCCCACCCCCCCCAGACTCATCTGTGGTGTCTAGGGTGCGTGAGGGCAGATTACATGCGTAGTGGTGGTGCATACCTGCGTGGAACAGGAGGGCCTGAGCTTCCCACGGTGTTATTGGGGAGACAGGACCAGGCTTCTGGGGTGGTAGCCTCCATTCTTTTAGTGGTGCAGCGCCTCCATCTTTTTTACTCCCAGGGATATGGGATAGGACCTGTATAGAAGAACCACCCTGGTCCAGGGTTGAATGCTCCAGACTCATAACACAGTCTTTGTATAAAAGTATAGTCTCTTTATTGGTCAGATCAGCGACTCCAAATGTAGTGGCGACCAGCAGCCACAACAACAACAGCAATGTCCTGCTAGCACTCCACTCTCCTCCCCGTACAAGTCCTTCCTCCTATGCTTCCCTCCAAGTCTCTCCTCCGACAGGATGGTCTGGGCTGGGGTGGCAATACCCCGCGGCCCACCGCAGAGGTTAGCCTCTGGGTGGGGAATGGTTTCTCCCCATCACCCCGGCACTGGGGTGAGGGGCATTGGTCCACGGGTCTATTGTGCTATCAGCTCTACTCAACGTGGTTGAGTCTCTCCTCTCCTCTCTCGGCTCCTGTACGACTGCACAGGTGAGACCGCATTGTCTCCTCCAACTCCTCGGACAGAACAGACAGACAGTCACTCACAGGAGCTGGCTGCTAAATAGAGTCAGCCCCAACCTTCATGATGTCAGCAGGGCCTCCCCTCGGTCTCACGCCTGCAGCAGAGTCAGGGGCCTGCATCTACCACTCAGGGCAGGTCTTTGAAGGGGGAAAACCCATGATGACTACTGGTGCCTGCCCTTAACAGGACTTACCACAGTAGGAGGAAGATAGGTATAGCCGTGCTGTTTACAGGGGGCTACACTCTCCCTATGGTGGAATCCAATGGTCCCCACTTGGACCTAGGTTTAGCAGCACCATCCTGCGGCAAACCACCTGGGAAACAGCACACATATTAGACATTGTCAGCATACATTGCAATGAGGTAGTTCAAAATAATATAACCAGGTACTCCCAACATGGAGACCCCTACAGATAATGCTTTGGATCAGGCTTTCATATCCTCCACCCATTATGATCCGTGACGGTCACAGCGATCGATTGGACCGACCCATGCTCAGGCCAATAGCTTACACCATGCATGTAGATACATCTACCTATGCTTCATATGCGGACCAGTTCGCTTATCTTATCCTCATTATGATATCCTCCCTGACCGAACTTGGTCCGAAGATACTCCTGTACAGCCTCCCTGAGCCAGCTATCCCGGTTCTCTTCTATCTCCCTCATGATGGGCTCAGGCACATAAGGGTACTTATACCCATGCGACTGCCGGTATCTAGCCACTATGGCCCGGTCAGCGCGACTTAGCTTGGTGAGCTTTTGGTTACCCGCCCTGCTTGGCAGCACCCAAAACACAGGCTTTTCCGGAGCTACTTCATCATACAAAATACTGGGGCTTCGGGGTACAACCAGTTTCTGCTCTATCTCCCGGTACCGATGATATAATTCATCCTCCACCTCTTGTTGAGTGAAAGAACCAGCCGCCCACCAATGGTCAACAACATTATTCTTAATCAATAGGAACCACGTACGGTCCATCCCCTCGTGGTATCCGGTGAACAGGGATGCCCACCACTTATCATGGTGCTCATACTCTGTGGAATGACTAGTGCATTCTACCTCGGACTCTACCTGAGATGATACACCGGACGTATGCACATCAGTAGATCACGAGCAATCTCTCCTCCCTTTGGCGTTAAAGTACCTGGTAGGGTTCATCTTATGAACCACTTTGCTGGTAGGCCCAGCCTCTACTGGAGTGTGGGACCCATGGGCCCTCCCTCTAGCTGCAGGAGAAAACGGCACAGGGTTAGGCACAGGTATAACACTTGAATACGGTATCTCCCCATCAGACCCTTCATCACTCAATTCCCAATCCCGCAAGTCCTTGGAGTATTTGGGGTATTTACATAACTTATCCCTGGTAGGTCCTGGTGGCACTACTCATGACGGGGCCGGGGCAGTGGCCGGGGCAATGGAGCTATGGGCTGGGGCTGGGGGAATGTCCAACTCAATGTCCAGCAAGCGAGCAATCCCGCGACCAGTGGACGCTTTCTTAGACGCGCTCTCCGCCATGCTTCTGGCCTCCCTGGACGGGCCTCAACTCTGTAGGGTAGCCAGGGCAATGGCCGAATCGATGCTTCATGAGGGGATCACTCCTCCCGGCCTTCTCTTTCCGGTGGAACCGGAAACGACGTCATCAGGGGTGCCCGCGGAATCTCCATCCGCCCCGTGGTCACGCACCGGAAGTGCGTCGAGGACCGGCATGGGCGGTGGCTGAGCATCCGGTGCATGGCCGGACAAGTAGGCCTCAAGCCTCTCCTTCTCATCCTCCGTGGTTGTGGTCTTCGCCTTGTGGGAGTAAGGGGGTGGTGGAGTCTCCTTACCGCTCCGCTGCTGTTTGATTATATCGGGGTCGTCTCGGTCTCCGTCTCCGCCGCACTGGGAGTCACCACAGCCGTGGGACTCTTACGGGCCTCCGGCCGCACCAGCGCTGACCGTCGGAAGGTTTCCGGACTCGTCTGCTCCCTCTTTAGGCCTCTGGGGTGGTTCGCCGGTAGGCGCATCGCCACCGATGTCGCGCCAACCTCTTCCTCCGAGGATATCAGGATCGGTTCCTCCGCTAGGGAGCCACCGGGTTCTTCTGCGATACAACCAGTGGGTATAGGTACAAAGTAGTCTCGCTCTGGTACCTCCACTGCGGTCGCGCTCTTCTCTGTCGCCAGCTCGCTCAGTTCGATAGCGGGCAAAGCCTTGGTTCCTCCCACTTGGGTGTGACGGGGAACCAGGGCAGTCTGGTCTTTGCCTTCCACCACCTCCGTCAATGTTCCAGGAGAGGCACCCCACGGGGTCTCGATCAAAGGCCGCGGCTCTTTGGCCAAAGGTAAAACGTGCCACATTGAGGGCATCGGGCCTTGGTGCTTGGTACCACGCCCGGTATCCCGCAGTGCACGCACAAACACCGGAGGTATTCGTGCTCAGCTACCTCCACTACCAGTAAGCCTCCTGGTAGTTGGTAAATCAAAGTGTTTATCTCGGACATGGTTCGCTCAGGGTTGGAACAGCTCAGTGTTTCAGCTCCTTGCTCCTCGAATGCCAGACAAAAGTGAAGCTCTTCGCTCTGGGTTCCAGTCCCTCCCTTCGCTGGGGAGGACTGTCCTGATTGGCTCTCCTTGGGCCTCCTCCCTCTTGTGGAATCCTGAGGCGGGGTCTTTTCTCCTTCAGTGTGACGTGGCCTGGCTTTCTGACCAGTCACGGCACAGGTGGGTGGGCTTACGGCTTTCGCGCCGCTCCGCTCCTCTTGCAAGAAATCTGGGTTTGGAGCAGACTCTTGCACATTTCCCACCACATTTCTCTCACTGTCTCTTTGCACAATTCACGTGCTTGCTCCAGGATTGGCGGGAACCACCATTTTAGATCAGCTCTCTTGCTCCGCGGAGCACATGTAGGGACGGATGCCATCTTGGATGAGCCCTCCAAATGTACATGTGCCCTGTTCTCAGTGTCTACTGGGTATCTCATACCTAAACACTGACTGACCTCCAAATGTGTGCTCTGCATTCTGTTTCTGTATCCCACTAATATGAGGTGGCTTTACCCCAGGCTCAGCGGAACTCCTCTCCTCCATGCACTGTACTCTGTGTCTACGATGCAAGTGCTCTGTGGTGCGTTTGTGTGGGTGATAGCTAGTGTACCTCTCCTTTCTAGGTACGGGCGTCTCCTACTTTTGGCCACTCATAGCGCAGGCCCTGGGCCGTAGTCCCTGGACTAGTTAACAGGCTGACCCCCCCAGTTGCCTCACGCTATCTGCCTCAAGGGACTCGGACAGCTATAGCTATTCACTCCTCCTTCGCCCACCTCATAAGGGAGCCCAAGGTGTACTGTGCGAGAGTCTACGCTCCCCTGACTACCCTCGGTGTGCAAATGCTCCCTTCCTTCACCAGCACTTGCACACAGAGTGCATCTCACTCTTCCCGTTCCGCCTCGCTGTAAGCCTGACCTGTTCTGGCATCTCAGCTGCTCGCCTCCAAATGTAACCCTTGTTCCCCCCCCCCAGACTCATCTGTGGTGTCTAGGGTGCGTGAGGGCAGATTACATGCGTAGTGGTGATGCATACCTGCGTGGAACAGGAGGGCCTGAGCTTCCCGCGGTGTTATTGGGGAGACAGGACCAGGCTTCTGGGGTGGTAGCCTCCATTCTTTTAGTGGTGCAGCGCCTCCATCTTCTATACTCCCAGGGATATGTGATAGGACCTGTATAGAAGAACCACCCTGGTCCAGGGTTGAATGCTCCAGACTCACAACACAGTCTTTGTATAAAAGTATAGTCTCTTTATTGGTCAGATCAGCGACTCCAAATGTAGTGGCGACCAGCAGCCACAACAACAACAGCAATGTCCTGCTAGCACTCCACTCTCCTCCCCGTACAAGTCCTTCCTCCTATCCTTCCCTCCAAGTCTCTCCTCCGACAGGATGGTCCGGGCTGGGGCGGAAATACCCCATGGCCCACCGCAGAGGTTAGCCTCTGGGTGGGGAATGGATTCTCCCCATCACCCCGGCACTGGGGTGAGGGGCATTGGTCCACCGGGTCTATTGTGCTATCAGCTCTACTCAACATGGTTGAGTCTCTCCTCTCTCGGCTCCTGTACGACTGCACAGGTGAGACCGCACTGTCTCCTCCAACTCCTCGGACAGAACAGACAGTCACTCACAGGAGATGGCTGCTAAATAGAGTCAGCCCCACCCCTCATGATGTCAGCAGAGCCTCCCCTCTGTCTCACGCCTGCAGAAGAGTCAGGGGCCTGCATCTACCACTCAGGGCAGGGCTTTGAAGGGGGAAAACCCATGATGACTACTGGTGCCTGCCCTTAACAGGACTTACCACAGTAGGAGGAAGATAGGTAAGCCCGTGCTGTTTACAGGGAGCTACACTCTCCCTATGGTGGAATCCAATGGTCCCCACTTGGACCTAGATTTAGCAGCACCATCCTGTGGCGAACCACCTGGGAAACAGCACACATATTAGACATTGTCAGCATACATTGCAATGAGGTAATTCGATATAATATAACCAGGTACTCCCAACATGGAGACCCCTACAGATAATGCTTTGGATCAGGCTTTCATATCCTCCGCCCATTATGATCCGTGACGGTCACAGCAAACGATTGGACCGACCCATGCTCAGGCCGATAGCTTACACCATGCATGTAGATACATCTACCTATGCTCCATATGCGGACCAGTTCGCTTATCTTATCCTCATTATGATATCCTCTCTGACCGAACTTGGTCCGAAGATACTCCTATACAGCCTGCCTGAGCCAGCTATCCCGGTTCTCTTCTATCTCCCTCATGATGGGCTCAGGCACATATGGGTACTCATACCCATGCGACTGCCGGTATCTAGCCACTATGGCCTGGTCAACGCGACTTAGCTTGGTGAGCTTTCGGTTACCCACCCTGCTTGGCAGCACCCAAAACACAGGCTCTTCCGGAGCTACATCATCATACAAAATACTGGGGCCTCGGGATACAACCAGTTTCTGCTCTATCTCCCGGTATCGATGATCTAATTCATCCTCCACCTCTTGTTGAGTGAAAGAACCAGCCGCCCACCAATGGTCAACATTATTCTTAATTAATAGGAACCGCGTACGGTCCATCCCCTCGTGGTATCCGGTGAACAGGGGTGCCCACCACTTATCACGGTGCTCATACTCTGTGGAATGACTAGTGCGTTCTACCTCAGACTCTACCTGAGATGATACACCGGACGTACCCACATCAGTAGATTGCGAGCAATCTCTCCTCCCTTTGGAGTTAAAGTACCTGGTAGGGTTCATCTTATGAACCACTTTGCTGGTAGGCCCAGCCTCTACTGGAGTGTGGGACCCATGGGCCCTCCCTCTAGCTGCAGGAGAAAACAGCACAGGGTTAGGCACAGGTATAACACTTGAATACGGTATCTCCCCATCAGACCCTTCATCACTCAATTCCCAATCCCGCAAGTCCTTGGAGTATTTGGGGTATTTACATAACATATCCCTGGTAGGTCCCGGTGGCACTACTCGTGACGGGACAGGTGCAGTGGCCGGGGCAATAGAGCTATGGGCTGGGGGAACGTCCAATTCAATGTCCAGCAAGCGGGCAATCCCGCGACCAGTGGACTCTTTCTTAGACGAACTCTCCGCCATGCTTCTGGCCTCTACTCTGTAGGGTAGCCAGGGCAATGGCCGAATCGATGCTTCATGAGGGGAACACTCCTCCTGGCCTTCTCTTTCCGGTGGAACTGGAAACGATTTCATCAGGGGTGCCCGCGGAATCTCCATCCGCCCGTGGTCACGCACCGGAAGTGCGTCGAGGACCGGCATGGGCGGTGGCTGAGCATCAGGTGCACGGCCGGACAAGTAGGCCTCAAGCCTCTCCTTCTCGTCCTCCGTGGTTGTGGTCTTCGCCTGGCGGGAGTAAGGGGGTGGTGGAGTCTCCTTACCTCTCCGCTGCTGTTTGATGATATCAGGCTCCTCTAGGGTCGTCTCGGTCTCCGTCTCCGCCGCACTGGGAGTCACCACGGCCGTGGGACTCTTACAGGCCTCCGGCCGCACCAGCGCTAACCGTCGGAAGGTTTCCGGACTCGTCTGCTCCCTCTTTAGGCCTCTGGACACCGATGTCACGCCAACTTCTTCCTCCGAGGATATCAGGATCGGTTCCTCCGCTAGGGAGTCACCGGGTTCTTCTGCGATACAACCAGTGGGTATAGGTACAAAGTAGTCTCGCTCTGGTACCTCCACTGCAGTCGCGCTCTTCTCTGTCGCCAGCTCGCTCAGTTCGATAGCGGGCAAGGCCTTGGTTCCTCCCGCTTGGATGTGACGGGGAACCAGGGCAGTCTTGTCTTTGCCTTCCACCACCTCCGTCAATGTTCCAGGAGAGGCACCCCACGGGGTCTCGATCAAAGGCCACGGCTCTTTGGCCAAAGGTAAAACGTGCCACATTGAGGGCATCGGGCCTTGGTGCTTGGTACCACGCCCGGTATCCCGCAGTGCACGCACAAACACCGGAGGTATTCGTGCTCAGCTACCTCCACTACCAGTAAGCCTCCTGGTAGTTGGTAAATCAAAGTGTTTATCTCGGACATGGTTCGCTCAGGGTTGGAACAGCTCAGTGTTTCAGCTCCTAGCTCCTCGAATGCCAGACAAAAGTGAAGCTCTTCGCTCTGGCTTCTGGTCCCTCCCTTCGCGGGGAGGACTCTCCTGATTGGCTCTCCTTGGGCCTCCTCCCTCTGGTGGAATCCAGAGGCGGGGGTCTTTTCTCCTTCAGTGTGACGTGGCCTGTCTTTCTGACCAGTCACAGCACAGGTGGGTGGGCTTACGGCTTTCGCGCCGCTCCGCTCCTCTTGCAAGAAATCTGGGTTTGGCGCCAGACTCTTGCACATTTCCCGCCACATTTCTCTCACTGTCTCTTTGCACAATTCACGTGCTTGCTCCAGGATTGGCGGGAACCGCTATTTTAGATCGGCTCTCTTGCTCCGCGGAGCACATGTAGGGACGGATGCCATCTTGGATGAGCCCTCCAAATGTACATGTGCCCTATTCTCAGTGTCTACTGGGTATCTCGTACCTAAACACTGACTGACCTCCAAATGTGTGCTCTGCATTCTGTTTCTGTATCCCACTAATATGAGGTGGCTTTACCCCAGGCTCAGCGGAACTCCTTTCCTCCATGCACTGTACTCTGTGTCTACGATGCAAGTGCTCTGTGGTGCGTTTGTGTGGGTGATAGCTAGTGTACCTCTCCTTTCTAGGTACGGGCGTCTCCTACTTTTGGCCACTCATAGCGCGGGCCCTGGGCCATGGTCCCTGGACTAGTTAACAAGCTGACCCCCCCAGTTGCCTCACGCTATCTGCCTCAAGGGACTCGGACAGATATAGCTATTCACTCCTCCTTCGCCACCTCATAAGGGCACCCAAGGCATACTGTGCGAGAGTCTACGCTCCCCTGACTACCTTCGGTGTGCAAATGCGCCCTTCCTTCTCCAGCACTTGCACGGAGAGTGCATCTCACTCTCCCCGTTCCGCCTCGCTGTAAGCCTGACCTGTTCTGGCGTCTCAGCAGCTCGCCTCCAAATGTAACCCTTGTTCCCCCCCACCCCCCCCAGACTCATCTGTGGTGTCTAGGGTGCGTGAGGGCAGATTACATGCGTAGTGGTGGTGCATACCTGCGTGGAACAGGAGGGCCTGAGCTTCCCACGGTGTTATTGGGGAGACAGGACCAGGCTTCTGGGGTGGTAGCCTCCATTCTTTTAGTGGTGCAGCGCCTCCATCTTTTTTACTCCCAGGGATATGGGATAGGACCTGTATAGAAGAACCACCCTGGTCCAGGGTTGAATGCTCCAGACTCATAACACAGTCTTTGTATAAAAGTATAGTCTCATTATTGGTCAGATCAGCGACTCCAAATGTAGTGTCGACCAGCAGCCACAACAACAACAGCAATGTCCTGCTAGCACTCCACTCTCCTCCCCGTACAAGTCCTTCCTCCTATGCTTCCCTCCAAGTCTCTCCTCTCCCCTTCGTCTCCCCTTTATCTCCCCTGCGTCTCACTCTTACTCCCTTTTTTCCTCACTCACTCCCCCCTCTCTCCTCTCACTCACCCTTACCTTCCGTCAATTACCCCACTCACTCAATCTCCCCCACAAAATACATACCAAAAAACCCCACCCCGCAATACAGATAAAAATACCCGCCTCACCAATACATACAGTATTAAAAATTCCCCCGCCAATAAATATTAAAAATGCCCCCGCCGCCTCAATACATTTTAAAAAGACCCCACCGCCCCAATACATTTTTAAAAGACCCCCCCCCCCCCCCCCATACATATTTTAAAAAATTGGGCCGCACGGGTAAAATCATCATCATCATCATTCATCATCATTTCTCCCCCAGCACCCCTCATCATCATCATCATCATCATCATCATCATCATCATCATCATCATCATCATCCTCATATACCCACCCCCTGCAACTCACATCAATCCCCCCCCCTGCATGTCACATCAATCCCCCCCTGCATGTCACATCAATCCCCCCCTGCATGTCACATCAGTCTCCCCACCCTGCATGTCACATCACTCTCCCCACCTGCATGTCACATCAATCCCCCCCGCATGTCACACAACCATCCCCTGAAGATGCCTGCTCTCCACCAGAGAATATTTTAGCCTCATTAATTTAAATTCACATTGACTATTCCCCAGCCCAGGGAAGACTGCTTCATAGCATATTAATTAGGAGTGAGAGATTGATGTTGAAAACTAGTTTCTGAAATACTTGGCTGAATAATGTATCCACTCACTAGCCATGTGATTTTTTTTTAAAATTTTTGCCTAGTGTTATGGATTACAGGTAGCACAGGGTCATACATAGCATACATATGTCTTAAGTACAGCTTTGAGCGGGTAGCACAGGTTCATACATAGCATACATATGTCTTAAGTACAGCTTTGGGCATACTGTCAAATTTTCACTAGTTTGTTGCTTTGGGATGAGTACATAAGATATCTGAAGTTTGCAAACAGAATTTTGCTGATGAGATAAGAAATCTTAGCAGTAGTGTTCACGCCTTCTCAATGCATGAGCTTACGGCACGGATATGAGACCACAAACATCTTGTGGTTATTTTGCTACGCAGATAGAAATTAGTTAGGAAACTTTGCTAGTTTTTGGGTTATTTCCCTGGTTTTTCATGAAGACAATCATGACGTTTGACAAGGGCAATAAAGATTTGTGTGAGGCTAAACCAGACTTCAGAACCGGGTGGCAGACCACAGCAGACGAGACCTACTGAGACTGGCATGACATATCGTAATACCTAGTTGGTTTGTGAGTATGACAGCATACCCAATAAATAATCTCTGCATAGAAAGATTAATAGAAGTATTGAATTATTAACAATTTTGCTTATTGTTTCTTATTATCATGTTGTATCTCAATAAACATGAGTCTTATCTTATACAACTCTGAGTGACCTCTCTTAATAATATCCTCACGATACCCCCAACACAAAGGGTGTGAGGCCGTTTTCTCTGCAGGATAAGAAATTGTGATACGTTATGTTCTGCTCTAAGCAGAAGTACTGTGTCACAAGACGTTACCTAGGAGAAGGAGGTATGGCATAACTGACCCCATGATACTAGGTGAAAGAGGAAAAGGAAGGGATGACGAGAAAGTTGGTTCAGGGAGATTGTAGGAGATCTACTACTGTACAGGAATGTAGCTGTTCCATAGTTAAAGTTGCTATCATATTTGTAATATGAAAATAAATATTAAGGCTAGCTAAAAAAAAAAAAACTGAACAGCAAAGTGACTCAACTGACGCACCATGAGCATCACTCACAACACGCTAGCCAGCTATAGCCCCTATTGTCTGTCACTGTGTGTGTCTGACACTCACACGTCTCTGCACCGACTAGCCCTGCCCCTCTGTCACCCGCTCTCCGATGCACCCGCTCTCCGCACTCACAAACACTTGCTCACAAAAACACATACCTCCGCATGTCACAGAAAGTACAATACATGCTGCATTCATTAAGCCCCCACCCCCCCGAGCAGCAGCCGCCGCCACCACCAGGGATCATCTCCTCACCTCAGGCGGCAGCAGCGTGCAGAAGGCGGCCGAAACGGGCGTGAGGCAGGAAGTGCTGGACTGCTAGAGCGCGCTCTGAGGGGGAGGGAGGGAAGGAAGCTGTGAGTGTGGGCGCCTCGGTGGAAACCCTGGGACTGCTCCACGGAGCCCCAGGGTTCTGAGGAACCCTGGTTGAGAAACACTGCTTTAGGCACTTACATGTGGTGGCCACATCCCTGCTGCCGCCCTCCTTCTCCATTCGAATCCAAGTGTCAAATGATGCAGCAAACGTCACCAACGTGAAGTCGCACAGTGCCGCATTGTCATGTTAATGCAACATCATGACGGCATTTGACATAATGTTGCCATGGCAACGAGACGCTGTGCGACATCACGTTGGTGAGGTCTGAGGGTCATTTGATGCTGAGATTCAGATGGAGAAGGAGGGCGGCAGCAAGGCAGCAGCCACCACATGTTAGTACATTCCCATCAGGCCCTATAGGCCAGAGAGCGCAGCATTTGTATATGGGACAGACATTTTTGCCGCCCCAAAATGTTGCCGTCCGAGCCTAGTGGAAAATCTGCCACTGTTAGAGCCCATCCCCTTAACAACCCTTATCTTTATTGTCTCTCTGATAAGGACAGGATGGGCTGAAGGTAAAGAGGTAATGAAAATACTTGCTTAACAAACTCTTCCTTATACAGGCCCCTAAGAAATAAGATTAGTAATTTCCACAAAAATGAGAGCAGACAAATCTCTCCTATTAGCATGATTACATTTTTATGAAAGCCAATTTTACTCACAAATTCTTCAGCAGTAAGACCCAGAAGTGAGTCATTGAGAACTTCCGGTGTCTGCTGCCAGGGCCCAAGATGGCTTCTCCCCCACCCATGATTCACAGTTACAGGTATGGTCCAGAATGGGGAGAGAGAGACACACACACAGAACAGGGAGACAGAGACAAAGCATGGGGAAAGAGAGAGCATCGATGGGGAGACAGAGACACAGCATGAGGGGAAGGAGAGACACAACATTGGGGAGAGAGAGACCCACACAGCATTGGAGGAGACAGAGAGAGAGACAGCATGGGGAGAGAGAGACACAACATGGGGAGAGAGACACAGCATGGATGGGGAGAGAGGCACAGCATGAGGGGGGGGGAGAGGCACAGCATGAGGGGGAGAGAGAGAAAGAGAGAGCATGGGTGGGGAGAGAGACACAGCATGGGAGGAAGAGGGGGAGAGAGACCACATGGGACGGTGAGAGACAGCATGGGGGAGAGAAAGAGAGACACCATGGGGAGAGAGCAACAGCATAAGGGAGAGAGAGACAGCATGGGGGGAGAGAGAGACAGCATGGGGGGAGAGAGAGACAGCATGGGGGGGGAGAAAGACAGCATGGGGAGAGAGAGAGACAGCATGGGGGGAGAGAGAGAGTGACAGCATAGGGAGAGAGAGAGACAGCACGGGGGAGAGAGAGCATGGGGGAGAGATACAGCATGGGGAGAGAGAGATAGCATGGGGGGAGAGAGAGACAGCATGGTGGGATAGAGAGAGAGACAGCATGGGGGGATAGAGAGAGACAGCATGGGGGGAAAGAGAGAGACACAGCATGGTGGCGAAAGAGACAGACACAGCATGAGGGGAGAGAGACAGCATTGGGGAGAGAGAGATAGCATGGGGGGGGGAGAGAGAAACAGCCTGGGGGTAGAGAAAGAGAGACAGCAAAGGGGAAGGGGCGCAGTTGGTGATGTCATTTGTATTATAAATATATATTTTAATGTGTCCCAGTTTTACTTTTGTAAATCTGGTCACCCTCCTTATATGACACACAGATACCCAGCAAGCTCTCAGGAACCCCCCCAAATTACCACAATACATATATGTATATAAGTGTCAAAAGGAGTGCTACTGGGCGTGGCTAATTGTATAAAACAAGAAACAAAGAAGTCCAGAGCAACATCCAATGTGACAAAAATACACAGTGAAATACTGTACCTAGATATCTCTTGAAAAAGGGTAATTTAGTTAACCCTTTGGCCAAAGCGTATAAGCCTGCGGGCCACTGTCAAGGCATGACCATAATATCGCAGGTCCTTACACTAACTGATTAAAATCCTTATTTACCAGAAGCATGAAAAGAAAACTTGCTTACTTGGACAGTGGGGAGGGGAGAGCTTTAAATCCTGGTTGGGTGGAGCGACTAACCTCCAAAACAGCTGGACAAAGTTATCAACCACACAGATACCCAGCAAACCATCAGAAACCTCCCAAAATTACCAATATATATATATATATATATATATATAATCCAAACGAAGCCAGTCAGCACACTGATGGCACGGCCCTGAGGAAGGTCTCCATGTGGGACCGAAAACGTTGGCTTATGTGCATTTATGTTTTGAATACAATTATCTTTGGATTAACCCCTTGCAGTTTGCTGTCTCCTTACTGGTCCTTGGACTGGTTCAGCTGTTATATATATATATATATATATATATATATATTTATATATATATATATATATATATACAGTATATATATATATATATGTATATATATATATATGTGTGTGTGTGTCAAAAGGAGTGCTACTGGGCGTGGGTAATTGTATAAAACAGGAAACAAAGAAGTCCAAAGCAACAATACAAGGCTTTTGTGTATCTGTTTGCTTCAATACAGTTTATTTTGGATTACTCCTTGCTGGTTGCTGTCTCTTTACTGGTCTTTGGGCTGGTTCATATGTTATGTGGATTCCTATGGGACTAGCAACTGCCTTTTGCCCTACATTAGAGTGCTGACAGCTTGTTTTGTGTATATATATATATATATATATATATATATATGTGCAGTTGTTGACAAATCACCAAAAAATCTACTCGCCACACAAAAAAATCTACTCGCCACCTAGTACCAAACGTGTGCTGCTTGGGAAAATATTTACTCGCCCGGGGGTTAAATCCACTCGCCCGGGGCGAGCAAATGTATAGGATTGTCGAACACTGTATATATGTGTGTGTGTGTCAAAAGGAGTGCTACTGGGCGTGGGTAATTGTATAAAACAGGAAACAAAGAAGTCCAAAGCAACATCCAATGTGACAAAAATACATAGTGCAATACCTATATATCTCTTGAAAAAGGGTTAAGAGAATGGGGGGAGGGGAGAGGGAGAGAAAGGGGTGTGTACAGTATGTGAGAAGGGGACAGAGAGACAAAGGGGAAGGGGCGCAGTTGGTGATGTCATTTGTTTTATAAATATTTTTTTCATGTTTACTTTTGTAAATCTGGTCACCCTCCTTATATGACCTGGAAAATTGAATTTCTATAGGCATCAGGAGGAAGTAAGCTTAATGTAAATATAAAAGGTTGCGCTAATAATATTCATTATTGCCAGGTCAAGAAAGTCAACAAACTACAATATGTGTTTCATATGAAGCATTATAGCATTACCTGGGTATGGCAGTCAGTAGAGTGAAGCATTTGTTTGTCTCATAGCTCTTATATGCTCACTGAATATTTATTTCCACCCACACTTGTGTCATTCCACTCTGCTACTAGGCAAGAAACACTGCAGTGAACACATTGCCCAGTGATTGCTTCTTCACTAAGCAGTGAGCTTTTGCGCAAGATTGGGAAATTTGTAATCCCACGATAA
Source organism: Ascaphus truei (assembly GCF_040206685.1). Taxonomy (NCBI): domain Eukaryota; kingdom Metazoa; phylum Chordata; class Amphibia; order Anura; family Ascaphidae; genus Ascaphus; species Ascaphus truei. The sequence continues at coordinate 304,793,563 of NC_134483.1, read as the reverse complement.
AAAATGAAGCCAGACGCGGGATTCACTAAGACATGAAGCGCATTTGGTTAGGTGCGAGCAAAAATATGCCCGATCGCGCGAGCTGTTTTCTTCCCCCTGCTATTGTGCTTAAAATTCTACAGCACGATAGCTGATAGAAAAAAAAGCAGCCTGTAAGAGCTGCATGGAGACGCTTATTTTTTTATTGATATGTGTGTTATGATACTGGTGTAGATAAGCAGGGGGTCTCCTGAGCTGAACCGCATTGTTTCAGCCTCAGGGACCCCCTTCTTCATGAGATACAGGCCTCGTTATGGGGTGCCGGTACACCCCTGCAGGATTTAAATCCCCCAGTCACGTGACACGGGAGCATTAAAAGCACAGGGGATACCGACACCTCATAACGGGGCCTGTATCTCGGAAGTAGGGGGACCCCGAGGCTGAAACCACTGCGGTTAAGCTCAGGAGAACCCCTACATATGCACACTAGTATTAAAATGTATATGTATACTGTATGATCACCTGTAAGAGCCGTGCGTCTCTATGCAGCTCTTACAGGCTGGTTTTTTTTTTCAATCAGGTATCGTGCTGTTGAATTTTAAGCACAATAGCAGGGGGAAGAAAACAGCTCGCACGATCGGGCATGTTTTTGCCTGCACCTAACCAAATGCGCTTCACTTCTTAGTGAATGCCGCGTCTGGCTTCATTTTTTAGCGTGGGATTACAAATTTCCCAATCTGGTGCAATAGCTCACTGCTAAGTGAATCGACCTTTATGTCTGTTAGTCAGAGCACCTCTGGTTATTCAATATTTCTCAAATGTGTCCTGTCCCTGGACAAAAGCATTACCTAGCAATTTAGATGAACAATTGTAATTCAGTGTATATCATATTTTAATGGCATACGTCTAATTTAATGAGTATTGACATACTCTATGTTCCCATTTAACAGTATAATTAAATGTAATTATTACAATAATCGCTCATTTATTATTTCTTGAGTGGTTTGTTTAAGCTAAAGAATTTCCCCATAGTGTTTTCTGCAATAAATAGTGAGGATGCCTTGATGACCCTTTGTCTCATTATATTACACCTTTTATAGCAAGTATGACATTGATGTAAAAATATGCATGTCCTTTTTATGCCCTGATTCTGTCATATCACCAGAACCACCATTTTTGATAGCTCATTCCTCTAACACATTCTCCCACAGTAAATCTTCTGTTAAAGCAGCAGTACGGGTTCACTATATATATATTTATAAATATATATATATTTTTTTTTTTAAATATATATATATATATGAGAGATGGCAGTTGGCCCACTACTATCCAGGCAAAAAACAGATGCTTATCCCATATGAATAGAACAAAAAATAATTACCAGATTGGGGCCCAGCAATAAGAGACAGCACACTGCATGTAGTCATCAGATCAAAAACTGTATTCAATCACAGGGCACTACAACCAACGTTTCGGTCACCCAGAGGGACCTTCATCAGGGTTGTGCCTGTGAGCACATGCACATGTCTTAGACAAGTCTGCAACCCTGCCTTTCACCATTATCACCTAGCATACAGTGCTTCCACTGCAACAAGGGATTCTGGGAAAAGACATGCAAATGAGCACACAGTGACAGCTTTTGCCTGAAATCCATTTTTACAAGTGTAACATGGCTGGACCAGATTGCCTTTCTGCCTCCTGTCATGTAAATCTTGATAGCTACAGGTTGTGGCAGACAATCCTGTGGGCATCGACCCGCCTCATTCTGACTCCCTTAGTGATAGAAGTGGTGGTGACATGGGAATCTGTGTGCAGCCTATCATGGTGCAAATCCTGTGCTTCCAGTGGGTGGTAGGGGGGGGGGGGGATGCTCGCTGTTAACAACGCTTTTATGCACAGCATGGGAATTAGATGCAAAGCCAGAGAAACTTCTCACAGCCATGTTTCAACCTTAATGGAATCAGTGTGAAGTTGGTTTCTCTGGCTTTGCATCTGATTCCCATGCTGTGCTTAAAAGTTGTGTTAACAGCGAGCATTAGCTTACAATGGTTCCATGTAAAAATGGATTTCAGGCAAAAGTTGACACGGTGTGCTCACTTGCATGTCATTTCCCAGAATCCCTTGCTGCAGTGGAAGCACTGTATGCTAGGTGATAATGTGAAAGGCAGGGTTGCAGATCTTTCTAAGACATGTGAATGTGCTCACAATGGATCTTTTTATTTGCAATATGCTATACAGTGGAGGTTTCTTGTTGCCTTTTTCACCCACCATAACTTAAAATGTATGTATGTATGTATGTATGTATGTTGCCCCCTTTCCCCGTAGCTAAATGAAACTACCTGTGCTGCTGTTACCTGCATGTCTAAGAGGAGACCTGATCCTCCGCTACTGGGAGCCTGGTGTGATCACGTTCGTTGGTACACACCGCCTCCACCTGAGAGAGATCCTAACGTAGTAGGATTACCCCTCACAGGACCCAATAGTCAGTAAACACACACCAAGTATATAACAACATATTTACTGATATATAAACAGGCAACACTATAATAACAAGGCTATGCTAGGCCATACCTACACAGTACATCCACAGTGTAAGCCCACACCTTGTCCACACCCCAGTGAAGTTCTCCCAAAGTTATGAGGGTGTCCTGGTCACTTAACCACCCGGTGTCCACAAGACAGGCCCAACCCAAAGTGTGGGAGGAGTAGCGCTACCCCTGTGTATGGAAATTGGTACACATAGATTAGATACCTTCCTGGTCTTAGGCCACACCAGGCCGCCTTGGCTGATGGGTCCGCTGGGCCACTGTAAGGAATCGGGGAACACGTCATTTGCGACGTGTTCCCTCCTTACCTGCATTACCGCAGTCCTCCGCTCTGGCACCAGAGCGTGCGTGCACCCCCGCTCTGTTTACAGAGCACGCGCACATGTGCAGTTCTTCTACTGTGCCACGGAGCATAGCTCCGCTCACGCGGTGCACACGTGATGACGTGCTCCGTCCCCCAGCTGCGTGTCAAGTGTTCTATTAGCCCACTTGTCTCCTAGCCTATCCGTGTCTCCGCGGAGGCCACACATCTGTCCACCTCCTGTCTCATTGGATCTGGTATCCTTTATATGCCTTGCTTATTCATTCCTGCTTTGCTGAGCATAACTGGTTGTAGGACAATGGAAAAAATGTGTGGTGCTCTGAAAAAAAGCCTCAAAATATTTTTGAAAAATTGCAAAGTTCAATAAATTCATATAATGTTTCTTGAGATGAAACCCCTCACTAATCAATAAACGGTAACCAATCCATAGGACATAAAATAATCAAACATTAATCACTTCTCCATTGTAATCTGACTAGTGGGCTAGGACCCCCACAAGCAATGTAGTAAAGGGCCACACAATAAATAAAGTGTCCCAACATAAAGCATCAGAATGGAGTGTTTGCCAGTGATAAAATAACTCACATTTAGAGTAGGTGTTTGTCCTTGAGGATGTCAGAAATTTTTCTTTTCCAATAGGGGATGTGCTTCCGTTTTTTCTATAGTTGAAATAGACACAAAGCAGGGAAAAAGCAGGCACTGTTTCTCAGGAAAAACAAAAACAAAATTCAATGAAATCAAGGAGAGCGTGTGCCCATAGAAAAATGATTTAATGGAACCAGCAAAAAGATACACCCTCTCCTTGATTTCATTTAATTTTGTTTTGTTTTTCCTGAGAAACAGTACCTGCTTTTTCGCTGCTTTGTGTCCATAACTGGTTCTAGCTTTGAGCTCCTTTGATTTTTTGTGCCTTTCACCCTTATCATGTGTTTTCTCTGCAGGTTGATTCTTTGTGTACCGACCCGGTTTGAACTTGGAACCTCTCTGGATACAGACCACGGCTATATGGATCAATACTACTGTAACTTCTCCAAACCAGACCATGGCTATACTGATCAATACTACGCTTACCTCTCCAACCCCAGACTACGGCTATACGGATCACTACAATTTCCAATCTCTCCAACTCCAGACCACGGCTAACGGACTTTACTATTCTAACTTCTCCAACCCAAGATTCTGACAAGTATTTGTTAATCCACTCTCTCCAATCCAGATCCAGCTATGTTGACAATCCACCTGCCAGGCACGCTTCCGATGCTGTGGGTGCGGGGTTTGATACCATCCCACCTCAGTTCCGGTGTCCTTTCTTGCTCGTGGGTAGCACAAACATTACAGTATGCTCAGCCCAACGAACATGGACCCCCTGGGGTGGGCCAAGCCCTGACTCCTGATGAAGCTTTTTGATAAGCGAAACACGTAGAGTCAAGTTGCAGTAGGCTGGACGAGCTCCCATTATTGCCCTGTGCCAGTCGTTCCAAACCGAGACCGATCGCAAACCGGAAGTGACGCGACGAATCGCCGGAAGTGACGCGATGCATCATACCAGCAGGGGCTGACGGCAGACAAACGAGCCACTCATCTATAGTCTTATGTGTCTATGCACATTGTGTAAATGTAAGTGTAATATTTGCTGCTTAAATATACACATCAATTGAACATGCAATGTTGCACTAAAAGTGTCATCTCTGTTACATTGAGGGAAATCACGGGAGACCATATGCCTTCTATCAATGGGAAGAACCTAAACCACATTGATTCACCTATTGCTGTTACCCAATTGGGAAAGTGTGAGTCTCCATTTCTGTGAATACCTAGTTGTCGTTTATATTGGAATTACTACACTATATTATTATATATATATATATTTTTCACATATGGTGACATCTGCGCTCCCCAAAAGCTACTTCGTACATTGGCAATCCGACTGCCAGGCATGCTTCCGATGCTGTGGGTGCGTGGTTTGATACCTTCCCACCTCAGTACTGGGGTCCTGTCTTACTCGTGGGTAGTGCAAGCATTACAGTATGCTCAGCCCAATGAACATGGACCCCCTGAGGTGGGCCAAGCCCTGTCTTCAATTTCTGAACATTTCCAATACCTGGATAACCACATTGATTCTCTTACTCAAAATTTGGCCACGGTTTCCCTTAACCAGTCACAGTCCAGAATTATTAGACCTGCTACCTTGTCTGTTGCTTCCCCTGAAGCTTCTCTCTCTCTCGAGCCATGTCTACCCACTCCCAATCATTTTGCGAGAGATCCCCAGGGGTGTCGAGGTTTCCTCAACCAATGTGACATAAAGTTCGAGTTAACTCCTTCCCGCTTTTCTTCTGATAGATCTAAGGTGGCATATATCATTGCTTTACTAAACTGAGATGCATTGGCATCTCCCATCTGGGAGCAGAGACCGGAGATTGTTCAAGACTTTCCACGTTTCAAGAAAGAATTTAAACAAATCTTTGCTACCCTTGGCTGTAAGATTACTGCTGCCTCCTCTTTATTTTAAATTTCTCAGGGTCACAGACCAGTCGCAAGATATGCTCTGGAATTTCAGACCATCGCGGCGGAGACGGGTTGGAACGATGAGGCACTTTCTGCGGCTTTCTGGCAAGGACTCTCGTAGATGGTAAAGCATGAATTAGCTGCTCAAGAGAGAACCACTGTACTTGAGGATCTGATTGCCATGTGTATTAGGGTGGATCAACGCCTTCAAGAAAGGAGGCTTGAGCGCCATCACTCTCGTTCTCTCACATTTACGGCTCTTGTTCCCAATGTTTCCCCTTCTACTTTCCCAGCTCTTGAGGCTCCAGAACCAATGCAGTTCGGATGTCATCATGTAGAGGGAGAGGGGGTTGGCCCGGTATTAAAGGGGTTGCATCCCATATGGCCACCCCCTGACCTCACCAGGGAGGCAATGGGTTAACTGGACTGCGGTCCAGACATGTGGCTTACAGCTTGTCATGTCAGGAATATGTATGTTCCCCTGTTCCCATGTTTCATTATAATCCTGTATTTAAAGTGCATTTCTGTATCTCCGGTTGTGGAGGTCGCAGAGAGTTGAAATTTGGCCAATATGTAGAGTCACTGTAGGCATTAAAAACTGGCAAATTGCGACCCACTTGGCCCACCAGAACGGAACTTATTAATATGTGAAGATATTAAAGTGTATATGGTATTTTGGATCTGCTCTGAAAATGCAGACTCCATCTGCTATTCTAATAGGTCAGGAAGGGCAGCCGGATGATTTAGCATAAGCCCTGTGATCAAAAGTTAACTGCCCTGATTGATAACACTAGGAACCAAGTACTGATCAAAAGACTCTGCCACTCTAACTGTTTACCTGAGGGCGGAGAAGCATCAAACTGGAGTGGTTTGTAAGTGTTATATCTACGCCTACAAACAATGAAGATCCTGCCAGATACTTCATCTGGTAGACTGGTCGTCGCCCCTGATTTAACTAGCGGGGGGACATGGGTTAAACTGTGTTTCCACGTTAGGGATTGGATACAGATAATTGATCACCAATAGTCTGTATTCAATGTTAAGAATAGGGTTACAAAGGTATATAAACTGTGTCAACTCTACAGTTTTTGTTGCACTTCTGATTTCATCTTAAATGTCTTCGGATTGCAGGAAAATTGCTAGCTGATACTTCTCCATTCCCCAACTCTAAGTAACTGTTACCTTCTTGCCTGTTAATTGTACTATATTGCTGTGTTCACCTTTTTAAGGAATAAATATATTTTATTATATCTAAGCCTCGTTCTGTTCAACCCAGATATTTGGTGTTTATTATATCTTGTCATAAGTTACCGTGACACATAACTCTCTCCTTCTGAGAAACAACATCGGAAAATGGGAGGATTGTGCCTTTACTGCGGACTGCCTGGTCACCTGGTGCTCCACAGTCCCACGAAGCCGGGAAACGCCCGTGCACCGTGCCCTAGCTGCGTGTCAAGTGTTCTATTAGCCCACTTGTCTCCTAGCCTATCCGTTTCTCTGCGGAGGCCACGCCTCCGTTCCGCCTCCTATCTCATTGGATCTGGTATCCTTTATATGCCCTGCTCATTCATTCCTGCTTTGCTGTGCATAACTAGTGTTATTGTGAATAATAGTGAAGCAAGGCACAAACAACTCAAAATGTGAACAATGATAGTAAGTGCAACTAATAATAAGTGCAATGTACAATATGTGCCAAATAATAAACTTCAACTGAAGACAAATTAATAATAAATGACTCTGCTCAAACCCTCTGGTGGGACCTATTTCACTGGTTCCAAGAAGTGTGTTAGATCTCATACAATCCAGGAGGAGCATATATGGGAAACAAACAAGAAGAAAACAGTGCAAAATTTAAGTGTAGATGTATTGACAATGAGGTAAATAATAGGGTGTAGTCTTGGTTCTGATGGTATGCCTACTCACAAGATGTCAGAAGTAAGAATGCGTTTAGCAGATAGGGCTGCTACCCATGGGGTATACGTGGTGTGTGGATCTCCCTCCAGGCTCGTCTCGTCAGTGGGATGGTAGTGTATGTAAAAAAGGGGTAAGAGCACTACATAGCGCGATCAGGTGGATAATAAACTTTATATAAAAAACAGGTATAAAAATGCGCACTTACAATGTGCAAAATTAAAACAAGCGTTTGTCACAATATATGTGTGTAGTGGGTTCACTGCAGCTCTCACCGCCTCCCCTGGATACTCCAAGTCTCCATCGCCTGCAGTGTGAGATCGCAGCTCCTCTCTTTGCGTCCTTCTGTGCGTCTGACATCACAGCTCTAACGTTTGGGAAACTACGGGTCGCCCACTAGTCCAAAAAGCACCACTCTACGCGTTTCGCCCAGTCTTGATAGACTGCATCCGGCTTCGTCAGGCGTGTGTATGCTTGGGGTAAAAGGTGCCTATATATACCCTATTCTATCCAATAATATAATTATCTAAAACAATTAGACCAATGCCCATAGCGCTAAGTGCAATTTGATTAGGCAAAGCTGTACTCATTATTAAATAAACTCGATTAAAATGAGATAACATTATGAGAGTATGTAATAAATAACCCCAGTGATAGGCTGTATTCAGTATAATTATCCTATATATTATCGCTATAGCCAAAATAATTACTGTTATCCCCTAGTATAATTTCATGCACCTTGTAATATGATAATTGTTAGTAGGTTATTTTGATAACCGATACACAGAGCACTGTCTCTATTAACTGACCCATTATTAATTAATTATTGAGTCCTAGTTCTCTGGTTTCACTATTTATAATAGTATCATATGCTTAAATATATTTATCCTCCGTGATCAAAAAATACACTTATAGTCTAATTTTATCTCCTCTATTGACGTTTCATGATGTCTAAATATGTATTATATACTCTCATAATGTTATCTCATTGTAATCGAGTTTATTTATTAATGAGTACAGCTTTGCCTAATCAAATTGCACTTAGCGCTATGGGCATTGGTCTAATTGTTTTAGATAATTATATTATTGGATAGAATAGGGTATATATAGGCACCTTTTATCCCAAGCATACACACTCCTGACGAAGCCGGATGCAGTCTATCAAGACTGGGCAAAACGCGTAGAGTGGTGCTTTTTGGACTAGTGGGCGACCCGTAGTTTCCCAAACCTCAGAGCTGTGACGTCAGACGCACAGAAGGACGCAAAGAGAGGAGCTGCGATCTCACACTGTAGGCGAAGGAAACTTGGAGTATCCAGGGGAGGCGGTGAGAGCTGTGGTGAACCCACTACACACATACATTGTGACAAACGCTTGTTTTAATTTTGCACATTGTAAGTGCGCATTTTTATACCTGTTTTTTATATAAAGTTTATTATCCACCTGATCGCGCTATGTAGTGCTCTTTCCCCTTTTTTACATACACTACCATCCCACTGACGAGACGAGCCTGGAGGGAGATCCACCCACCACGTATACCCCATGGGTAGCAGCCCTATCTGCTAAACGCATTCTTACTTCTGACATCTTGTGAGTAGGCATACCATCAGAACCAAGACTACACCCTATTATTTACCTCATTGTCAATACATCTACACTTAAATTTTGCACTGTTTTCTTCTTGTTTGTTTCCCATATACACACATAATTAGTGTTAGCCATGAGCTCCTGCATTTTGTTACGTCTTGCTCCCTTGTCCTGTTTTTCTCTGCAGCTTGATTCTTTGTGTACCGACCCGGCTTGAACTTGGAACCTCTCTGTATACTGACTATGGCTATACGGATCGATACTACTCAAACTTCTCCAATGCAGACCACGACTATACAGATCAATACTACGCTTACCTCTCCAACCCCAGACCACAGCTATACGGATCACTACAATTCCAATCTCTCGAACTCCAGACCACGGCTAACGGACTTTATTACTCTAACTTCTCCAACCCAAGACTCTGGCAAATATCTGATAACCCACTCTCTCCAATCTAGATCCAGCTACGTTGATGTCAAGAATCGGCATCCCCCGCACTCCCCACACAGAGCACTCTCTCCCCCCAGGGAGTCCCTGGACACACAAAACAATCCTGCCTTACCGACCTCTGCGGCTCCCCGCCCCTGCCGCCGTCGCGGGATCATTCCCCTCGGCAATTCCTCTGCTCAACGCCGGGCGCGCCCACACCCTCCCGCGCGCACACCTGCACCATTCACTGGCTCGGTCCACGCGCGTACACGCGTTACGGAGCACACTCATTCTGCATACTCTTCTTCCCGTCCCCCGGACCTCAGGCTCCGCCCCCGCACACCAGACGAGCATTCTCAGGTTACCAACAAGACTCATCTGGCCTGTTATGCCTGCACCAATCTGCAATGTCTCCCTGTAGCTCTTCCTGTCCCGCCTCCATTCCTAATTGGACTTTCCTGCTTTATCTAGCTCCTCTAACATGGCTTGGACTACGACCTATCTCCGCTCTCCACTCCCTGACCTCGGCAAGGCATTCTTCACTCTCTCTCTCTACAACCAGTACCAGCAAGTATTGTCTACCTTACTACACCTGGCCTGGCAACACTTCATACCACACTCTGGACACGCTCCCTTTGCTGCGGGTGCGTGTATTACCACTTCCCCCTTCAGCTCAGGGGACGGGTCTGGTCTGCGGGCAGCACCGGCGTAACATTATGTCGAGCCCACAAGACGCAGACAAGACCGAACTTCAACAGTTTTTCTCCAATCTGCTTCAGCAAAACCAGGCCATGGCGGATCAAATTGTGGCACTTACACGCCAAGTCGCAGTACTCTCAGACCGAGTACCGACCGCAACCTCGCCAGATGTAAGCCCCCACTCCGCAAGCGCAGTTAGCATCTCCAATGTAAGGATTCCTCCCCCCAAGCCTTTTGCAGGTGAACCGCAAGAATGTAGGGGTTTCCTAAACCAGTGTGAGGTACAGTTTGAAATGGCCCCCCATCTCTACAATACTGGTCGCAAGAAGGTAGCTTACATTTATAACCTCCTCACTGGCAGCGCCCTAGCTTGGGCTTCCCCGGTTTGGGAGCGACGTTCTGATCTTACCCAAGATTACCGGCATTTAAAGCAGAGTTCCAACAAGTATTCGATTCCCCCGCTCGTCGGGAAATGGCATCTGTTTCTCTTCTCCAGATCACTCAGGGACGGTGAATGGTGACACAGTATGCTGTGGAATTCCGGACTCTAGCAGCCGAGACTAACTGGGGACAAGAGGCTCTCATCTCCGTATTCTGGCAAGGCCTGGCAGATCCCATCAAGGATGAACTCTCTCGCCAATCCAGGCCGGATCAATTGGAGGTCCTCATTGATTTGGCCGTCCGAGTGGATCAACGTATCCAGGTACGCCGCTCAGAGCGTCAGCGCACTCGCTTCCATAACTTTCATGTTCCGTTCTCCAGTACTCCCAGCAGCACTCCTGCTCCCCCAAGTGCTACCACACCTCTTCGTCCTGCACTGGAGTTGCCAGAGCTAATGCAATTGGGGGTACAACGCATCCGCACACCGATACGGCAGTTCTGCCATGCCGGGGGATTGTGTTTCTACTGCGGATCCATGGATCATCTGGTTCGGGAGTGTCCACTGCGTCCGGGAAACGGGATCACCCAGTGAGTACTGAGGGGCTCTCTCTGGGTGAAATGTCTCCACGTCCCCTTCATAAAGGTGAACTCCCTAAGAAACTTACATTTCCAGTCTCCCTTTCAGGCGATAAGTTCCAGACTTCTACCGTCGCTTTCATTGACTCAGGAGCTGGAGGAAACTTCGTGGACCTTGAATTCGCCAGGTTAAAGTGCATACCGCTCGTGAGGAAGAAGGTTCCCATCGCACTCGTCGGTATCGATGGACGTCCTCTTACCCCGGCCCTCATCTCCTTAGAGACAGCCCCCTTGCTTCTGTCCTCACATCTGCACAAGGAGATCTTAGTTCTCGATGCCATTCACGCTCCTGGGATACCCATCACCCTTGGTCTTCCTTGGCTACAGCTTAACAATCCTCTCATTGACTGGACTTCCTCTGCTCCCATCTCCTGGAGGCCGAGGTCAGGCGAGACTCATCAACTGCTGGCCAATACCTCTGTTCTACCTTCTGTTTACCATCAATTCCGGGACGTTTTCAATAAGGTACAGTCAGACCTTTTGCCGCCACACAGGACTTACGATTGTCCGATTGATCTGGTTCCAGGTTAATCCCTACCCAAGTCCAAGACCTACCCCTTGTCGTTACCAGAATCTCACGCTATGGATAAATATATCCAGGAGAATCTCAATAAAGGCTTTATTCGTCTCTCCAATTCCCAGGGGCTGGGTTTTTCTTCATCAAGAAAAAGGACGGGTCGTTGAGGCCTTGCATCGATTACAGGGGTTTGAACCACATAACTATCAAAAATCGTTACCCCCTTCCCCTCATTACCGAACTGTTCGATAAATTACAGGGGGCCAAGATTTTTTCCAAGTTGGATCTACGTGGTGCCTATAACCTGGTGCGCATCAGAAAGGGGGATGAATGGAAAACGGCCTTCAACATGCGTAGTGGACACTATGAGTATCTTGTAATGCCTTTCGGCTTATGTAATGCTCCCGCTGTCTTCCAGGATTTCATCAACGACGTCTTTCGTAAGGTACTCAATATTTTTGTTATAGTATACTTGGATGATATCCTGATTTTTTCCAAAGATCTCCAGGACCATATACGCCACACCTCCTACGTCCTTTCCCGTCTCTGTGAACACCATTTGTACGCCAAACTGGAGAAGTGCACCTTTCATCAGGTATCTACTCCATTTCTGGGGTACATCATTTCCGATGAGGGGTTTATGATGGACTCCGGTAAACTTCAAGCAGTTACTGAATGGCCAAGACCCAATTCTCTCAAAGCCATACAACGTTTTTTAGGGTTCGCTAATTACTATCGTAAGTTTATACAGAGTTTTTCTACCATTGCAGCACCCCTCACTGCACTCACCAAAAAAGGAGCTGATCCTTCTGCTTTGTCATCCGAGGCCATCTCCGCTTTTGAGACACTCAAGGAAGCTTTTATATCTGCACCTATTCTCCGTCATCCCAACATTGAACTTCCCTCCGTCCTGGAGGTCGACGCTTCTGATTGCGGCTCTGGACCCGTTCTTTCTCAGAGACCCATGCCTCAAGATAAGTTACATCCCTGTGCATATTTTTCCAAGAAATTCACATCCGCCGAGAGGAACTATGACGTGGGTAACAGGGAACTTCTGGCCGTGAAGATGGCTCTTCAAGAGTGGAGACACCTGCTGGAGGAGTCAAAAGAGCTGTTTACTATTCTCACGGACCACAAGAACCTTCTTTACATAGAACACAAATTCTTCTGGTGGAGGGGTTGCGCTTGGTGATAGAAGGTGGTCGAAGGTCTCATTCATCACATCCATGCCACCCTCCTGCTCTGGCGTCGGGGATACAGGGACATGAACACCGAGCAAATTATCTATCCCCGCTATGTCAGTCTCTATCTTCTCCATCCGTCGATTCATCTTCTCCATCCGTTGATCCATCTTCTGCATCCGTTGATCCATATTTAGCATCCGTTGATCCATATTTAGCATGGTCTCCAGAAGCAGATCTATCTTTGCCAGCACAATAGAGTTCCCGGGGATATCCACACTTATCCCATTCAGCATCCGGTCTAACGAGCTGCTTCTTTTGCATGGCGTGCTGTGGACATCTGGGTGGATGGGTGCTACGGAGGATGAGATGGGAGTTCCATGGAGAGAAGCGGCAGCGTCGTCGAAGAAAGGTGGAGGAGGTGACCTGTGTATATCCGGGAGAGGAGAAGCGGCAGCGTCGTTGAAGAAAGTGACCTCTGGATTTTCGTCTAAGCGCAAAGGAGAAAGTGACCCGTGAATTTCAGGGACACCAGCGGCAGCATCGTCGAAGAGCAGTAGAGAAGATGGGCTGAAGATATCCAGGAGAGCGGCGGCAGAATCGTTGAAGCGTATTGGAGGAAGTGGTCTGCGGGTTTGTTGGGTTGGCTGCCATTTGTTTTGCGTTGAGTGTACATCACCTTATTTCTTCTTGACATAATAAGGCTGACGTCTATTAAAACCCTTAGCCTTTGGGGTCAGCAGAAGGTTTTCTTTATTGGCCTTAGCCTGTCGCTTTGGCCTTGGCTTGGAAACTGCTGCTGCCTTTCGCTTTTTCTGTGTGATAGGCACGGCAGAGGCGAGTGGCTTCCGGCATCCGTAGAATCGAGATTGATCCATGGAAGCAGATGGCACAATGCAGTATCTGGACAAGGGCAAGTTCAGATAAAGATCATCGAGTGGTGGGCTATGCAAAGTGTGTAACCTTTTATGCATGGCGACGAGGTACAGGTGTTGAAAGTGGGCGTACTCTAATGTGAGTCATTAACGTATACATACACCATCCATTTTGTGGATTCACTGCACATTGAATACACATCGACTAAACATCGAATAAACATTCTTGTGTTTGTATTTCTTTCTACTCGCAGCAATGCCTGTTAAAAAGATTTCAAAGGATCTCAGCATGCGAATTAAGGAGATGTACATGAGCGGACACCGAATTGCAGATATCCAACGCTGGTTAGCTACTTCTGGCCTCGTTGTGCCATCAACCACCGTGAGCTATCATGCACACGGAAAACCAGACAACGCATGAGGACACCAACGGTAACTAACGCGTAAGTATATTTATATAACTAAATTTATTTATTTTTTTATAAAATATTGTACTGTAGATCTACTAGTGTACTGTAATAGTGTACTGTAGATCTACTGTATCTAATTTTATAGTTATTTCGGTATATTTATATAACAACGGTATATGTATATTTTTTATATTGCTGCATATTAATAGAACAATATATTGTGTACTGTCGATCTACTGTATCTAATTTTATAGTTATTTCGGTATATTTATATAACAACATTATATGTATATTTTTTTATATTGCTGCATCTTAATAGAACAATATATTGTGTACTGTCGATCTACTGTATCTAATTTTATAGTTATTTCGGTATATTTATATAACAACGGTATATGTATATTTCTTATATTGCTGCATATTAATAGAACACTATATTGTGTACTGTAGATCTACTGTATCTAATTTTATAGTTATTTCAGTATATTTATATAACAACGGTATATGTATATTTTTGAAGTGAAACTTCTTTAGTGGCACCTATTCTGATGGGGTAAAACGGGAGAGATGGGGGACAAATGTGTAACGGAAGTGACGGCACGGCTTCGCCATCCCTCCCCCCCACACGCCTGCTGTGACATGCGGTGCCGGCGATAGCCGCCGGCGCCACTCCTAACGGCCGCCGTTAACCCCACACGTCCGCTGCCATGGGTGTACAAAGATGGCTGGCGCAGAGCTTCCGGTGCTGCGGGTGTGGGTGTAGTTAGATGGCGGAAGCCCCGCAAGTCCTCCGGCTGTGAGAGGAGGAGCCGCTGCTCAGCCTCTCTCCTCCCTAACTCTGCTTCCCTTCCCTGTGTCCCGCTGACTGAGCGCCGCCGGGGCCGGAGGTGGAGAGCCGCCATTTCCCCCATACGTCCACACAGACATGGGAGGTTGAAGCGCATGCGCAGATTTGACCGCCGGGTCTCTCAGGCCAGGAAGCTATCTGCATCCGTTGATGCGAGGCAGCGCATGCGCAGAGTCGCCCGCCCCTCGTAGTGGCCTACTGCACTGTAACTCACTGGATTGTTGTTTTTCTGTACATTGTAGGGAGACAACTCTTCTGGTCGACAAAATAAGTGAGAAGAATGATGAGAAGAGTGCATTAAGGGTCAAATACACTCTGCAAGAAAATCACAATCTCACTGTATCCGAGACCAGCATAAAGAAGATGAGACGCAGAATTGGATGGAAATATGGACGTGTGAGGTTAGTACTGGACAATACAGGAGGTAAAAGTGTTGTTTAAGAAACTGTACTGTACCTCTAAAACTAATTATTCCTTGTCATTACAGACCGTACCCCATGATAAGGGACGTTAACAAAATCAAAAGAGTGGTCCAGGCCCAGGCATGGATCTTCAGTGGGGAAACTTTCCAGGATTGCATCTTCACTGACGAGTCTACTGTATCGCTGGAGAAATTTGCCACCTTTGCATTCCACAAAAAAGGTTGCATATCTATGAAGCCGCGGCCAAAACACCCAGTGAAGATGCATGTGTGGGGTGCCATCTTTAGGCGTGGACCAGGATGCATTGTCATCTTTGAAGGTAAAATATAAAATATAATGTAGCCTTATACACTGTACTGTACACTGGCGACACACTTTATTCGAGCTTGGCTAGTCCCACGAATTCGGGTAATTGGGACGGTGATTATGCATCGGCCAGTGCATTTGTAGATAACCTGAATAGGAATGATTTCAACCTTGAGTTTACACATAAGGTGGATGCCACCCAGATAGATTTTCTGGATTTAAGACTTACTTCCAGAGCGGATGGCACTGTGGAGACTGAAACCTTCTTTAAGGAGGTGGATACTAACAATTTGCTGATGGCGAATAGTAATCACAAAAGTACATGGATAAAAAATATACCAGGAGGGCAATTTGTCAGACTCAGACGTAACTGCAGTAGTATAGAGGTTTTTGACAAGCAGGCTAATAAACTATTTTTGAGATTCAGAGAGAGGGGATACCCTAAGGAACTTCTCGAAAGAGAGATTATAAGGGTACGTAACATGGATCGTAAAGATATGTTAATTCAAAATAGAACCAAGACAAGAAATAAAATAGGCCCAATAATGAAAAATGAAATTTTAAATGTGGCCTTTATTACGGATTATAATTCTGTACATAGGGACATCGAAAAGGTTTTTTTATAAACACTGGGTATTTTGTGCAATGATCCCATATTGGGATCACATCTAGACACTAAACCACGATTTATCTATAGGAGAGCCAAAAACATTAAAAATTTGCTAACACCTAGTGATGTTTTTTTAAGTAATAGCACTACAGTACAAAAGAACTGGTTAGGGCCTAAACCAAAAGGCAATTATATTTGTGGTAAGTGTAGTATTTGTAAGTACCAACATCCTGACAAGCATACATTTAATTCTAAAAACACACAAGAAGTTTTTAATATTGATGACTTTATTTTATGTACATCTACACACATTGTTTACTTATTGGAATGTGCGTGTGGATATCAGTATGTAGGCAGAACCAAACGCAGCCTTAAAGTTCGTATCCAGGAACACGTCAGAAATATAAAAAACGGTTTTGAAAAACACAGTGTTTCCAGACACTTTTTATTACACCACAACAAAGATCCGTCCAGTCTCACTTTTAAGAGGATTCAGTTTATTCCTGTAAATAGAAGAGGTGGGGACAGAGTTAAAACACTATCATCTAAGGAGACATATTGGATACACAAGTTAGATACTATGTCCCCCAAGGGGTTAAATGAGGATGTTGACATCTGGGCACTTTATTAAGAGGAATTTTTATTAAAAAAAATTTCTAGCCCCCTTCTCCACTTAAACCCAAGTGATATCACCGATCTATGTATCTCTGTTTTCCCTGCTCTGTTCTATTGTCTATACGTATTTATATTGTTACTTCTAGTTGCATCTTTTATATGTATTTATTGATACTATCTATTTTAGTACTAATATTGTGTTTCTTTTATTCCAGCATGTTTTTAATTATTTATGCTAGGTTTAGTTTATGTTTATAAAATCTTTTTATTATGTATGTAGTTAATAAAGTTGTTGTTTTAAAAGTAATGATTTCATCTTCCCTATCACTTTAACCATTACCTAGTCTAGATGATTGGTCCATTTTTAATTGTTTGACCAATGAGACATCTTTGTTAGGTACTTAAGACCTCTGGGTAATGGCCAAATTATTCCCTGAAGAAGTAGTTTATTCTACGAAACATGTTGGATGATTTTTATCTAGTGCCTTAATATTGCCATTGCCTCCATTGGCTTCACCCTGCTAGTATTACTCCCGGTGGTAATTTTGGGCATCTGAGAGACTTTGAGAGACTTTGAGAGACTTTCACTGCCTCCCTGCCGGTTCCCTCGCTGCTGCGGAGACTGTGACGTCATCACGCAGTATCCCGTGACGGAGCGACAACGTGGCACGCCGAGTGTACCCTTGCAGAGCTGAGGTCTCACCCCCGTACAGTGGATCTGCTCACTGAGCTACATGAGCTGCACCAGACGGCTTGGAAGCGCGAGCGGTCCCACCAAGCACCAATACCTGCAACGGAGCGTGGTTGCCTTAAAGGGAAATCCCCTTGGGAGCGATGTACTGTTGGATGAGGGGTTTTGGACATTAATCCTGCTCCTGAACCAATGTAGCGCCCCCGCTGAGAGAAGCAAGCTGCAGACTCTTCTGACAACAGTTGCTGAGTGGTAACTTGTGTGAAACACACTAAATGCACCTATTCCACTGTTTTGATGTACGCAGATTTATTACCCTGTAATTACTAATATATAGCATTACTTGCTTCACTATTTGGCGTTGTGCGCTGTTTCTTTTGTTTCCATTTCCTAGAGTGTGGGGGGTGCTGAGCCACCCCCTGTGTTTATAGCAGCAGACGCCTCTACAAATACACGGTTATGTGATATAATTTCTTCATATATACACCCTCACTGTGGTTATTGTGATTTATTTCTTGGTCACTTATTTATGTGGTTTAGTCACTGCACTATATTTTTTTCTAAATTCTGGGTTAGATAGTTGCGCACAGTATTTTCTCTGTTTTTTACTGTCCTTCCTTTTACACCCTGCACTTTCAGCTTACCTTTGCTGAGCATAGTCAGTGTGAAGCCGTGCCTTGCTGCATTCTGTTCCTGATACCTTGTTTTGTCTTGTCTGCCTGATTAACCCTTTGTTGCCTGAACCCGGCTAGTTTCTTGGGCTCCACTTCTCTCCGCTCCTGACCTTGGCAAAATACTCCGACGATCCGCTCTTCTACAATCCTCACCTGGGCAAAGTATCCCGACGATCCGCTCTTCTACAATTTTCACCTTGGCAAAGTACCCCGACGATCCGCTCTTCTACAATCTTCACCTTGGCAAAGTACCCCGACGATCCGCTCTTCTACAATCTTCACCTTGGCAAAGTACCCCGACGATCCGCTCTTCTACAATCCTGACCTGGCAAGTATATACGACTACTCTGCACTCTATAACCCTGATCCGGCTTGCACGACCAATCTACATCCTACACTACCGACACACTTTATTGCTCATCGGCCAGATCCGCAAGCCGGGAGATTTCCCGGCTTGCTAGTGGCCGCCCCTCGGCGTGCCGCGCGTCACTGACGCGCGGTCACGCGTCATCGGGAGCCTGCGCCCCCTGCACGCGCTTCCAGGGCTCCCCGAGGGAGCCCTGGTGTCCCGCGATGTGGGGGACGGCGGCAGGGGGTTCCGGGGGACCCGGCGGACCCGGCAGCGGGAGGGAGAGCGCCCCGATCGGAGGGCACTCTTCCGCTGCTTCGGCGCGCGCCCGTCACCCTCAGGCGCGCGCCAGGCTACTGCTGCGGCCGAGAACGGGCAAATGCTCGAATAAACTCGGCCGCAGCAGTAGGTGCGCCCGCGTGGCTATGGGTTGGCGTTTCTCAATTCCCTACCTCAGCACCGCGGTCGCACTTCGTTTGTGGTGAGCTACGCGTTACAAGTAGAAATACACTCCTACATGCTAAAAGTGGACATAATCTAAGTCTATTTAGAGGTATACCCTTGGGGCAATACATCCGACTACGTCGAAATTGCTCAAGTCTAGAAATCTTTAAATCTAGAGCAATGGAACTTACAGATCGTTTCATTTCCAGAGGATATAACAAAGCTATTCTTGAGGAGGCTTATTTGAATGCCCTCAGCAAAAGTAGGAAGATTTGATAGGTTCTAAAAATATTGGGAGAAATGTGAAAACTGTTCAAAGACATGATGCTTCTGATCTTGACTCACCTTACTTTATAACTCAATTCAGCAATCAATCTTACGCAATTGATGTATCAATTGTATCATCAACAAACACTGGGGAATACTTTCAATAGACCCGTTTTTGAAGGGCATTACATCAATAAATCCAAGATTTGTGTTTAGAAAATCACAAACCTTGGGTAACCTCATCTCTCCCAGTGTGGTTACAAATGTTAAAAATAATAAAAACATTGTAAAAAGAGAATTTTTTCCAAATCCTGTCTTTTATTAACTGTAACTCAGAATTCATTATATACATGCTCATCTGTGGGTGTAATAGAAGATATGTAGGTCTTACTACAAGGAAATTCAAAATTCGGATCATGGAACACATGAGACTGATAATAAAAAAAGATCTAAATCACCCAGTTTCTTTACACTTCAATGGTTCACTTGAACATTTTAAGTGTGTAGCCTAGAACATGTTCATATGCATTTTAGAGGAGGTGATAGAGTTAATGCATTATACAAAAGAGAGGCATACTGGATTTTTTCATTGGATACTCTGGCCCCTAAAGGATTAAATTCACAGTGGGATCTAAAGTATTTTCTATAGCCAGTATAAACATATGGTATAGATATTTATTATTTCATCTAAAAGCCTCTCTTTTTTTGTATTTTTTGTATTCATTGCTCTAGGTTCTCCTACTAAACTTGTTTTTGCTACTTATGGGCTGACATAATGCCTATCTTGACTGTGTTTAATGTATAGCAGCTCTGAAATTTTTCACAGTTTAAATTATATTATGTTATATCTTGATGATTTGTTCTGTTACATTTACTATTACACATGTGTGACTTAATACATCATCATCATTATGTTTTTTATACTGTTTATTTATATATTCATATATTATATATTTTTTATCATTATTTAATAATATATATATTCGCTGTGTTGTTTCGCTAGAGCAGTTTATTTATTAATACTCCACACCTTATATTTGATTAATTAATCTTATTTATGATGGTGATTCATTTTGGAGTTTTTTCACCTGGAACAATATTGACAGTATAGTTCCATATTCCCTTATTTTGGTGAATTACATACATTAACCGATATCAAGTTTAGGTATGAACTGTTTCCATCAATGTATTCTGTTTTGATCATGTTATACTATTCAATTGAATTTATGTTTCCTCTAAATGCCACTACAAATTGATTTCAACTGATGTTTGTAATTAATTTACAATCAACTGTGTTTGCCAGAAGGAGGGGCTATAAAATCAGGCAGTATACCCTCCGTTCAATACTCCTTGAGAAAGCACTGTTAGAGCGTGAAACGCGTGGAAGGAGAGTTTTGTTTGTTTTGTCCCAGTATGTCCCCAGTTTGTCACTTTTAATTATGTAGTTTAATAAAAATATATATATAGCCATGCCTGGCTTGACTACTAATCTACCATGCCTGACATGTATGTCCTAGTATCAGTGCAGGTAGTGTTAGGCCCAATCCAGGGTTTTTCTGGCACTTCTGTCCCCTCCCCTTGGGGACTGGGGGTGAGTACCGTACCTCTGACTCTAATAGGAGTCAGGGAAGAGCAAGGATTGCCCTTGGTGTCCTAGGCCAGGGGTGGAAGTCCAGGGACCATCCAGAGTGTGAGGCCAGAAAGCGTTGCTGTGCAGTGTATTCTGATAAAAGCTGTGTTGCAATAAAGTATTCCTGTTAAAATATACGCCTGCCTGAGTCTGCAATCTATTAGGGGGAGTAGAAGCGAGTTATCCTGCAGGGATTGTCTCTACATCCCTGAAGCCTGCAAGAGATGGAGGCGCTGACACCGTGAGGCAGAACCAGTTTATACCCCAGAAGCCTTTCCTGATGTCCCCAACACCAACAACGGACACCTCAGTATCCTGTGAGCCAGCAGGTAACCAGCACATTACACCATGTAGATGCACAATCTCCCAGAGGGTGGGGGAAACACTGCTACATTTGGAGGCGCTGCTGAAATGCCCAACAGGACAGGCTTTCAGCGAAGCAGAACAGAAAGAGAGAAATTATGCTTCGAAAGTGAGTACTAAGGAAGGATGGGAGGCTAGGTGTTGCTCTAGGGGACTCCTGCATACCATAACAGGGGCCCAGTTTCCCTGCCAGGGAGCATTAGCATATGCTGACCTAAAGGGTAACCTGTGAGGAGGCAGATTGCTATTGCTTTGGTTCTAAGTCACCCTGAGGACTGATTCATGTAGGATGCCTGGGGGGCTGTTTTTGTTGCCAGTTACCCAGAAACCTCTGGAAAGGGACTGCCGTGTCAGGGCCATAACGGGTGGCGTTAAAGTACTGTTAGGTAGTATCTGAGGAGGGGTGCCCGAGTCACAGGTGCCAGGAACCTCTGCTGGAGGAACTACCACTTTACTGCTAGCAGCTGATGTACAGGGAGCCACAGAGTACTCATGTCTGGACTGTTATCATGTGCAGTACTGGAGGGAGTTTTGCCTAGCCTGGGGTATATACTCCGCTACCATGTGTTGCAGCAGATTAAGGAGAGAGGGTCCCCGCCAAAATTACGAGAACCCCATGTTAATGCACTTTATTCTATTCATAATTGTGGTTCCAATGTAAAGGGATCAATCAGATAGATGTTGCCATCCAAAATCTGTTGCCGCCTGTAGACGGACGTTCCCAGATGTACACAATTGGAGACTTTTATAAGGTGAAAATATAATAAGGCTTTATTGTGCCTTTTCCTTTTCATCAGGAAATCCATCCAAACACAGGGGGTGGGAACAAAGCTTCTATTCACTTGGGAGTATTTCTAGTGAAACACTATGCAATTAATTCACATCTCACTTAGTCAAGCATTTCTCCCAGCCCCAAACACATAGCATGAAATAAGCAGATATAAGAAGTCTCTTAAGAATGAAAGTCTTATCTGTTTCTTGGAGGGAAAATCTTCTCAGTTCCTGGTTCAGTTCCCTTCACTCAGGGTGTGTCAGATCAGGTTTAGTAGTTTTCCCTGTGTCTTGTAAGCAGCTCTGCTGTTTCTTCTGACAGGGCTCAAGACTGTTGTGTCTCCAAAGGTCAGCTCACAAGTGAGTTAAGGAGTCACTTCCTGTCTCAACAGACCGGCTTTTGTAAGCAATCTAAATCAGGCAGGTGGTGTTTATTAATTGACTACCAGCAGTTAACCACCACACTGCTAGATTAAAGGCACATTACTTGAACAGGGATTACTCCCCTGTTACACCGCCAAAAACAGGGACCGCGTATGTTTCCTGTAAAAGTTGCAAGCCTTTTTCTGCATGGGCTCGGCGCAAAAGCTGAAGCCATGCTCATCTATTGTGAGTGGCTTGGCGCGAAGTCAGAGTCACGCCCTCCTACAGTATGCCCCTGTTCTTGACTCCACCAGAGGGAGGGGATGTTGTAACTACCAATCGGCAGAGACTTCCTATACTGAGGGAGGAGACGGATGTGAGCTGCCGCACCCTCAGTTCCTCGGAGCTAGCCAGCTAAGCAGAGCTCAAAGTATTGTGCTGCTTTTGAACTTTGCTACACATCCTTCTACCATGATGTTGGAGTGCAGAATAAATATGTACCAGCTACCAGGAGACTTCCTCGTACTAGAGGTGGACGACAAATGCTTCGTCAAATGCGTCTGCCCGCAATGCGACTTCCCTGGTGGAGACGCAAAGCTGACTGCCACGTGTCTACAGTGTGGAGCTTTCTATATGCGGTTTGCGGTGTTGCTGTCAGCAGCACAACAGAGCAAGAGGCCGCGGCTGTGACTGAGGCCTTGGACGCGGATGCTCCAGAGGGCCTGTGTGCCAAATCGAAACCAAGACCAGAGCCACTGGGTAAGATGACTGCCCAGGGAGAGGCTGAGCTGCTATCACTGGTGGCGCAGGAGCGGGACCGCTGCCTGCTAATTGCCGCCAGTGACTGCGAGATGCTCCAGGGTCTTTCCCCTGAGGAGGTATCTTTACCTTCATCCAACGATGATGACAGCAGCGGAAGGACGTCCGTGGTGATGCGCCGGCCGGCGTGTCACCTCAGCGAGACTGCGAAGGACCCTACACCTAACGGCAGTGCTGAGCAGCGGAGTCCCGGCAAGACAACATCACGGCGAGTGCTGGTGTGGCCTAGCTGCGGAGGGGCGTCACGGCCGATTCGGAGGACCCCATGATCATCCCAAGTCAGCGGGGCATTGAGCATCTTTCCAACCCTGCTTTCCAGGATGCCGTGGAGGCATCCGGAGAGGAGGTACTGGCCGGTACTTCCTCCAACGCGGAGGCCAGCAACACCTTTCCGGTGCAATCGTATATGGACGCACTTCCGGTGCGGAACCTAGATCTGTATCCTGATCTCACGAGACCAGGCACAGATGATGTCATTATTGATGCGACCGGCGGGGCGAAGAGACCTTTGCTGTGCCCGCTCCGGTGGTTACTGCCTTAACTGAAGCCAACGTGCAAAGATATTTTGCCAAAGTTAGGGGTAGGGTCCATCGGGCCCGTACTGACCGGGACACAGCCCTGGTGCAGGCCATAGCGGGCCTGGTAGGCCCAAACCACGGGACTTGCCCTGAGACATTGAACAGCCTACTACCTCGGGCCTTACCATTCGTGCCTTTCCACAAACTGTTGCGGGGCCCAAGAACACTACTCCCTGGGTCCTGGCCGATAAGAAGTTTCCCAAACCCTCACTGTCCTGCCGGTAGCTGCAGGGAGGCTCGGCCGGCACTGGAGTCGGGCCTCTTGTTGCTGCCGGGCCCGGCTCTCCCAAGCTGTGGGCCTGCCTCTCTCCTGCACTTTCCCACACCGGGCTCTGTGACGTCGGCGCGTGCCAGAAGTCGAAGCACACACTACTGGCGCGCACTAGCATGAGAGAGCCCGGCGTGGGACAGTGCAGTAGACAGGCAGGCCCACAGCTGCGGAGAGACCCCTGCAGCCACCGGCAGGACAGTGAGGGAGAGAGGAAGCAGCTGGGGAGCGGCAACCTGCGGACAAAGGAGGGTCACAAGTAGATGCGGAAAGAGCTGCATGAAGCTCAGGAGCCTCAGGTAGTCAACCCTTGGTCTAATCTAATGGTTTAAATGTCCAGCATCACACTGGCCAATAGGATGATGTCATCCGGTGCAGCTTCCTATTGGCCCACATGACCTGGACCTTAATACTCCGCAGACATACTGGCACCCCCTACAGAGGTAATATCTCTAAGAAGGGAGTCCCGGGAGATTAAATTAACACTGTTCAGCCCTGGAGACCTTCTGCTTCAAACCTGTAATAAAAAAGTTATATATATATATATGTAGCCCTGTTTCCCCCTAAACAAGAAGGCTACTGGTGCTGCCGATACCTGTTGCTTCACAGAGGACCTATGCCTCCGCCCCTGGGAGCCTAGGGTATACTTATTGTCTCAGTGCAGCACCTCCACCGGTGAGGGATCCCAGCGTAGTGGGAGGAGTCCCTCACCAGAACCAATATACACAATAATTACACACAGGTATATTATAACAATGTTTACTAAACACAAACGACAATATAGCATCCATCATAACACGGCCCTGCAAGGCCTTCCCCAACCAATAACACCTCCCGGTGGAACCCACAAAATACTGGAGTGCCTGAGCACTTAACCCCATAGTGACCACAGGCCAAACCCTCCCCCAAAGAGTATGTGTGAGATAGCGTGCTTGCCTTTGTGTGTTGGTGCACGTGAATAATACCTCCCTGGTCTCAGTCCAGACCAGGTCAACTAGTTGGAGACTCCGTGGATCCGCGACGTGGTTCTTCACCGCAATCCACCAGCTCATCTACTGCGCTGATCTGTACGTGGATGCCTCTGGAAGGGCTTCCAGCTGGAGTGTACCCCTTTAAAATAGTCTCTGTTGCAGATCCTTGCTTTGCTCACAGGGAGCAGGCCGCACTTCACCTTCAGAGATAATGTCCTGCAGCTGATGCCTCTCACTGACACACTACTGGGGAAAGATCCTTATCTAAGGCCTTTCCCTGCAGCATACACAGCATACACCAGCTACAGTGACTCAGGGGATCTACCTTGCACCTGGGGGGGGAGATCTGGCCTAGTCCAGGGGAGCACTGCTCCCTGGACATTACCTTCACCCTCTCTGTCCGGATCCCGACTGCCGCGTGTGCTCCCAAGCGCGCAAAATGTATCTATTTCTCTCCTCCGTGTTTCCAGAACCGCTATTGGTCCTCCCGCAACACATGTGCAGCCTCCCATAGGATGCTGGGGCTTGTAGTCCCCTTCCTTAGCCTTGGCATATGGGCCACCGTACTCCTCTTGTACTGTGCATGCGCAAACCTCTTAGACATGGCGGCGCCCTTAACCTCCGTTTGCCGCTGGTCTCCGGCGACCCACTCGCCCGCAGTACCTGTGCCGGGTCTGCCTGTCATTCCAGCGGCACCCGACACCTGCCTGAGTCCCCATGGAGCCATCCCCCTCTCGCGCAGCCCGGAGGTAGGAGGGGGACCTGGCTCTATATATATATATATATATATATATATATATATATATATATATATATATATATATATATATATATATATATATATATATATATATATATATATATATATATATATATATATGTTGTTGTTTTTTTAATTCAAACCTCGTATTGCTGCTTTAAGGGATATTGACCCAAACTTTCATGATAGCATGGGGTTTGGCTATCTCACAGAATATAACACTATTTATCTGTTAGATTGATGTAAGAGCTAGATTAAAACAATAAAACACAGCGTAAAATAAACACAGGAGATAATCTACAGTACTTACAGCAACAGTATTGATTCACTTGTCAGCTTATGTCAAATTGTGGACATTTGCTTGTATAAAAGATATGTTTTGTATTTATACATAGTCTTTTGAACCTATGTTCTCTGTTCCTCTGGGTCTTTTTTTCAAATAGCACTTCACGGAAGATAGCTCTCAGATGCTGAACTCTGGTATGTTGCCGAGCTACATACAGTAACTGCAGCCTTTTGAAACCCAGCTTTACCATGAAAGTCCATGGTGCTATTTTTTCTTTGTACCTGTCACGGGAGACCAGGTTATTTACACCTTTTTCCTAGGATCATTCATTGATCAAAACAAGGTAATGAAATAAATTGCAATTTATTCAACATAATTTGCTTACACACAATGATACACAAAATACAGACAAAAGACACACTTACTTTGTGACTGGTGTCGAAAACTAGACTTTCCTAGGTGCAGGGAACTCTTTGGGCGAGTTTTACCCTGACCGGGACTTAGCCCGGAATCTCCTGGAACCCAAATCGGCATAAAGTTCCACACGCCACCGCTACGTTCTCTTCTGAGAACTTGGTCCCTCCTGACCGCGAGTTACTCCAAATCTCCTGGATCTCAAATCGGCATAAAATCCCAGCCGCGTCCACTACGATCGTTTCTGAGAATTTAGGCGCAAAAGTCGGGACTTAGACTCTGGTAGTCAGCCTTTTCAAGCTTGAAATCAAAGCCGGTTGGTCTGCTATTCGCACAGAAGCAACTTTGAAAAGCCGCTCTTACTACCGGAGACTACGAATCTGATTGGCTCATAGATTCTTAAAGTATTCTGAATTTCATTCACAAAACTCAACAGCCAATTCCCCAGCAGCCAATCAGAGTCAAGACGTCTAGAAAAGCTGGGTCAGCGGTGTCACAGGAGACCTGTCCATTTACACCTTTTTATCTGGATTATACATTGAGCAAAACAAGTTAATGAAATAAATTGTAAATTTATTCACAGGAAAAGGCAAACACACAATGTTACAAAAATTACATAATAAAAGACACACTTACTTGGGAACTGGGGTGCAGACTATACTCTTCAAGGTGCAGGGAATCTTACCGAAGAATTTTTCCCAAACACTGAGATTTTAGCCTGCTGCAATGTCCTAGAACTGAAATCAGCTTGCCGTTCCAGACACAATCCTCCCCCCACTCCAGAGATGGAATTTAACTCACTGGCACTTGGTGCTTTGAATTTTGGAGAACTCCATAATCTGATGGGTGCAGGTTTTTTTTAATACCTCTCAGTTTCATTCACAGAATACTACTATCAGAAGCGTGTGTGATGGTGCTCGTCTCAAATCAGGAGGCGGACCCGCAGGGTTGAGGTATGGATACAAATAAACCGACCACAACCCAGGGACAGAGTCCTGTAAGAGTATCTGTAGACAGCATGGAGGCAGGACAGTGTTCATGGCGCAAAGTGATAAAACAGTTAATATGTGCAAATGAACTCAGTGTTAGTTAGCACTGAAAAACACATAATACTGTAACTCCAAGTAGAAGATTCTCCAGGTCAGCAGACTCTTTGTAGACCTTCATATGAAGAAACACAAATGCAAGGATATAGTGCATTAACATTTACTTGAAGATGACAAACACAGAGGGGATGGTAACACACTCACACTCTGCTCGTAAGTAAACAAGAAGTGACTTCGGGCGCACTTCAACCCTTCTCCTTAGATAACAGCACCCGATGCGACCGCTCCACTTCTCAGTCAGGAACAGACCGCGATTGCCTCTGCCAGCTTCTCTCACCCGCAGTGGGGGCACTCCGCCGCGTCACGGCCGTCTCAGCAGTTTCCTTCCAATCAGGGCTTCTCAGAAGATTGGGTACAGTGGCCTCAAAGCATCAAAAAAGGCCTAACATGTTTCGTCCCACCGGACTTCATCTGGGTGAAATTGTTCTAAGGACTGATTGGTCTTTTCCGTGAGACCATTGGACTGGGGATGGTAGGAAGAAGAGAAATCTAAGGAAATACCCATTCTTTGGCAGAAGGCCTTCCAAAATCTAGAAACAAATTGGGATCGCGATCTGAGACTACATCCGTCGGTACTCCATGGAGGCGGAATATCTCTTTAATAAAGATCTCCAATAGTTCAGATGCTGTGGGTAGCTTTCTGAGAGGAACAAAATGGGCTTGCCATGTGAATCGGTCAACCACTACTAGTATGGTAGTCATACCCCTGGCGGGAGGCAGCTCCACAAAAAAATCCATGAGCGGTGGGTCAATGGGCTGGTGGGAACGTGGAAGGTTTGGAGCAATGCACAGGGTAACGTCCTTGCCACCATCGTCTGAGCACATATAACGCAGGCTGACACAATCTCCTGTACGACTTTGCGGAGCTCTGGCCGTCAAAAGATTTGTTTGAGGAAATCACAAGTCTTCCTGACCGCCGGGTGATCAGCCGTCTTGGAGTTATGACCCTATTGCAACACCTCACTTCGGAATTCGGGAGGAACAAATAATTTAGACGAAGGTGTGGACGTTGATCTAGGATCCCCTGCTGAGCTTGCAAAATCTGTTGCAGAAGTGTTGAAGATACGGCAGGGATGATTTGTGCAGGTGGAATGATGGGCCCCTGCTCTATCTCCTCGGAGCCGTCAGGAGAGAATTGTCGAGATAGAGCATCTGTTTTGGTGTTTTTGGATCCTGGACAATAAGAGGTCACAAAGTTTAACCGAGTGAAGAAGAGTGAAGAGTGAAGAACACAAACAAAGGTTTATGCTCAGCCTGTTTGCAGCCGGACTGACTGAGCATTTAAAAGACAGACAACCAATGGTAGGGCAGCACACAGCTGCAGGGTAATGAACAAGAACCACCCCTAGACATATTCAGTCCACTGGTAAACAGGGGCGGTGAGAAGTGCTGGTGTGGAATTATTGCTGATGCAATTAACCCCTCGTGTGTCCAAGGTAGCGTGGCGCTTGTGCGTAGCTCGTGTGCGGTGCGCCTGACCCGTGATGTTACGAGGGTGAAGCCTGAGCGAGGTCTGTGCGGTGTCCCACTGCCTGGCAGAGTGGCGCGTGTTACTGGACTCTTCACGTGGGCGGAACATAAGCACAGGGCATGCGGTTTCCCTCAGCCTGGTAGTGCGGCATGCGTCTCGTCACGGGGTGCGTCATCGGGGCAGAACCGATGGACAATCCTCACACTTGCTCCTTCAATGTATTCGAGGTTCTTGGGGTCTGTAAGGATTGAAATCGGAGAAGTTGTCCCTTCAAGCAAATGTCTCCATTTTCAAGAGCCATTTTCATAGCTAGAAGTTCCCGATTTCCAACATCATGGTTCCTTTCCGCAGTAGAATATTTTTTAGAAATGAAGGCACAGTGGTGGAGTTTCCCATGAAAATCCTTCCTTTGAGAAAGAACAGCTCCGGCTGCCAGATCGGATGCGTCTTCTTCAAGCACGAAGTGTTTCATAGAATCTGGATGGATCAGCACAGGTGCGGAAGAAAAGGCGGACTTGAGATTCTCGAACGCCAGAAGAGCCTCAGTGGGCCATATCTTAGGATTCTCCCCTTTCTTCGTAGGAACCATAATGGGTGCAACCACCTTAGAAAAATTCCTTATAAATCGTCGGTAGTAGTTGGCGAACCCAAGCAATCGTTGTATCGGTTTGAGAACTAACGGTAAGGGCCAGTCCAGCACTGCCAATACTTTCACACGATCCATCTCGAACCCATGGGAAGAGATGACGTACCCAAGGAAAGAAATCTTCCTCTGTTCGAATTGACCCTTCTCGAGCTAGGTGTACAGGGAGTGGTCCTGAAGACTTTGGAGAACCAATCTCACCTGTGCCCGATGTTTGGTCAAAGAACTGGAAAAGATAAGGACATTGTCCAGATATACCACGAGAAATTGGTCCAATAGATCCCGGAAAATCACGTTGATGAAGTTTTTAAATACGGTCGGTACGTTGCATAAGCCAAATGGCATTCGTAGTGGCCGTCAAAGGGTATTAAAGGCTGTTTTCCACTCATCACCCTCTCTGATCCAGATCAAATTGTAGGCTCCTCGATGAAGATGGTAGCCTTGCGTAAGCAGTCGAAAAGTTCAGGAATGAGGGGTAGACGATATCTGAGAGACCCGTCTTTTTTAGAAACGAAGAAGAAACCCGCTTCAGCGGGAGAACTTGATTTGCGAATAAACCAACGCTGAAGATTCTCTGAATGTATTCCCGCATAGCCTTAGTTTCTGGTTCCGAAAGGAGATGGGTGCGGCCTCGAGGGCTGAACCCTGGGCATAGATCGATTGCACAATCATACACTACCGACACACTTTATTAAAGTGTGGCTGGTACCGCAAGCCGGGAGATTTCCCGGCTTGCTAGTGGCCGCCCCTCGGCGTGCCGCGCGTCATAGACGCGCGGTCACGCGTCTTCGGGAGCCTGCGCCCCCTGCACGCGCGTCCAGGGCTCCCCGAGGGAGCCCTGGTGTCCCGCGATCGCGGGACGGCGGCAGGGGGTTCCGGGGGACCCGGCGGACCCGGCAGCGGTAGGGAGAGCGCCCCGATCGGAGGGCGCTCTTCCGCTGCTTCGGCGCGCGCCCGTCACCCTCGGGCGCGCGCCAGGCTACTGCTGCGGCCAAGAACGGGCAAATGCTCGAATAAACTTGGCCGCAGCAGTAGTAGACCACATCAACTGCATTACCCTAGTCTAAATTCCTTCTTACCACCTCAAAGAAACAAATACGGTTAGTTTGGCATGATCTATCCTTCATAAATCCATGCTGACTATTACTAATAATTTTGTTTTCCATTAGATATTCCTGAATATTATCCCTTATTAAACCTTCAAGTAGTTTCCCCACTATTGAAGTCAGGCTTACAGGTCTGTAATTCCCTGGTTGTGATCTAGCTCCCTTGTTAAATATAGGCACCACATCTGCTTTATGCCAATCTTGTGCTACTGAGTGTAAGGGATCGGGGGACACGCTCCTCTCAGCGGGTCCCCATCACCCAGGCTCCCAGTGCGGCCGCTCGTCCCAGACCCCCTCCCCGTCGGCTCCTTACCTCCTCCGGTCGGACGCCATGCCGCTCCTCCACGGCACACGCGAACCTTACAGGGCGGGTGCGCACCTGATCCTCTTTGCTGTCCTCCCGCACCGCTGGCTCTGCCTCCCATCAGCTACAGGCTGTCTCCACCACTCACCTGGCTGACTCCCACTCTGGGCACCTGAACCTATCCCTGGGCTTGCTCAGACAGGCCTCTGCTCCACCTCTTGCTCTCATTGGTCCTCCTGCATATATAACCCCAGTCTGCCCTCTCCTTCCTCGCTCTGCATAGTTCTTCTGTGGCTTCGGTTGTTCGGTCGTCTATGCCTGGCTCTCTTCTGTATTACAGCTCTAGTTCCTGTCCCTACCCCCGTTGGATACCCGTGGATTTGATCTTGGCTCTCGTTGACTTCGTGTACCACGTTACTCCCTGGACTCGGCTTTGGACCTTACTACGCTGCTCTCTCCTGCCCCTGACCTACGGCTCTCGGATCTCTACCCTCGGACTTCTGGCACCCCAGACACAGCAAGTATCAAGTTAACCTTTTCTCACCAGGCCCGGCAACGCATCATACCACACTCCGGGCACGCCCTCACTGCTGTGGGTGTGTGTTATAACCTTACCCACCTCAGTATTGGGGACTGGCCAGGTCTGTGGGCATTCAGGCATTACACTGAGCCTGTAAAAATAGAGTCCTTGAATATTAAATATAATGGTTTGACTATTACTGAGCTTAACTCCTTGAGAACTCTTGGATGTATGCCATCGGGGCCAGGTGCCTTATTTACTTTAATTTTTTCAAGTCGCTTATGAACTTCTTCCTCAGTTAACCAATTGTTCATTAATATGGAGGTTGTGGCTTCCTCCTGCGGCACTACTATTGAATTTGATTCTTCCCTGGTAAACACAGAGGCAAGGAATTTGTTTAAAACCTTTGCTTTTTCTTGTCTCCAATAATTTGCCTACCCATCTCACACTGTTCTCATTTTTTTGTTATTAAGGTATTTAAAGAACATTTTAGGGTTGACCTTACTTTCTATTGCAATCCTTTTGTCATTATCCATTTTTGCTAATTTGATTGCCCTTTTGCAATTTTTGTTACATTCCTTATAATTCTGATATGATGCCTCCGTCCATTCTGTCTTAAAGAATCTAAAGGCCTTCCTCTTCTTGTCCATTTCCTCCCCTACCTGTTTATTTAGCCACATTGGTTTTGACTTATTTATTTTATACTTATTATCCAAGGGTATACACTGATAAGTGTGCTTTTCTAACAATGTTTTAAAGACTGCCCATTACATTTAATAGCGTATATTTCACTACGCTTCTGAGCCTTGAGGAACAGGGGATAGAAAAGGGAAAATGTTGTAGTTTTATTTTTATCTGCTTTATTCCCCACACACTTTTTCTTGGACTCAGTCTGGACTCTCTGAGTTCCCCATCAACCTTATATATGGTTGGGGTACCCACAACCCTATACTGGTTGTGAGTCACCTTGGCACTAGTTGGGGTACCGCCTTAATCTAGGGATTCCCTTAGCTACCAGAATATATGTTTTATCCCTGTGCCCCCTTCTCCTTTCTGGGCTGTGCTGAAGCAGGGTAGCGTAGTGGTGAATTGCACTTGCGTTTTCAAGGGGAGGTTGTGAATGCAGCTGTTAGCAAAGGCAACACAAGTAGCAGTACAGTACTGTGGTTAAGGAAATGCTGATAGTGAAAACACCCACTCTCAGCTCGTCAGTGCAGGCAGTAAAGTTAACAGAACACAAAACCACAGCAAGCTCTTTTTGGGAACCCCTGAGCCCCCACAAAATATATGTATGTATTTAAGTGTCAAAATGGAGTGCTATTGAGCATGGCATATGTATACAACAGACGACAGAGACGCCCAATGCTACATCCAACATGACAGAAATACACAGTAAAATACTTATATAGTCTCTTGAAAAAGGGTCATTTAGTTTAATCTTAATCCTAATAGAGGTATATTAGTATTTTATCTGGTAGTGTTAGGACTTGCGAACGGGTGTCTGCCTTGTCGTGGCTCGCAAGCTTACAACGCTTTGGCCAAAGGGTTAAACTAAATGACCCTTTCTCAAGAGAATATATAAGTATTTTACTGTGTATTTCTGTCATGTTGGATGTAGCATTGGGCTTCTCTGTCGCCAGGCAGTAAATTTATCAGAAGCTCCTTGTTCGTTGTAAATGTAACTGTTAGCAAGGGAAACAAAAGTAGCAGTACTATGGTTCAGGCAATGCTGATATAGGAACAGCACCCACTCTCAGCTTGTCAGTGCAGGCAGTGTCAACGGTTCCTCCGCAAAAACCCCCTTGAAACTCATACTCTAGCAATCCCTGCTTGCTGGCATGCCCGGAAAGGGAAAAACACCAAAAATACTTTTATTACAGGCAGTATAACAGAATGGTACAGTGTTACTGGGCCCAAGAGCTAACTCTCTTGGACCCTTATACACGGATCAGGAGTAACCAAAACGGGCTTAACCTTTATTTGAGAGCCTACCGTCACAGTATATATGTATATATGTGTAGCCCTGTGTAATTTTGGGGTTACATGCCTCTCTCCTTCTGTGCAGTAATCCCTGTTAAGAGGGCAGGTTTGCCAGAAGTTATCATGGAGGTTTGCCCTCAACCCCTTGTGAGGTGTAATATGTTCAGGGGTGGGCCTTCTGGAGCTATATAATACGCATCACTTCCTAAAGTTAGTCTGTTATGTCTGGGTCAAGTGTCTAGTGCAAGTGTCTGCTCTGTGAGACTAAAGTTCCAGATCAAGTAGTTGCAGTGTGACAAGCTGACCCCACACTGTGTTAGGGCTCTGGCACAGATGGTGGCCCTCCCTTAGGGGAGAGGTGGCAGAGATATCCCTGTCTCTATTACAGAGTCAGGAGGGAACTTCCTTGAGGTGGGCAACTATGCTGATGTGCGGCTAAGTACCGGACACTATGATGGGTAGTCTGCCGTGGATGATGTCAATAAAGATGCCCGTGATTCAAAGAGCCTTCTTGCCTGAGACTGGAGTTAATCAGGGAGAAGTTGCACCCA
Organism: Ascaphus truei; assembly: GCF_040206685.1. Lineage (NCBI taxonomy): Eukaryota > Metazoa > Chordata > Amphibia > Anura > Ascaphidae > Ascaphus > Ascaphus truei. The sequence continues at coordinate 304,759,455 of NC_134483.1, read as the reverse complement.
GGGGTTCTCTTCCAGATACTCCTCCCTGCTATCGTGGGGACCTGGAAGAGATGGAGGCGCTGTACCAACTGTGAGTAGAACTCAGAACTACCTCACGAGCCAGCCCTGGTGAAATCCCCACTACCATCAAGCGGGAGACTCAGGAGTCCTGTGAGCCAGCAGGTGCACCGCATAACATGACACGTAACGGGGGGCAGTTTTCTCACATAGGGATCAGGATCAGAAGGGCCCTGGAAACACCGTTACAATTGTAGGCACTGCTGAGATCATCAGGACAGGCTTTTGCTAGGCTGACTAGGAAACCGGGAAATGTATGCTACCAGTAATGTGCTGCAAAAGGACGGAAGCCTAGGGTAGTCAGGAGTACCATGGTCACTCACAAAGCACACCCTAGGGCCTGATATGGAGTAAGGTAGATCTGGAGACAGGGCTATAGCTGTTCTAGTCACTTTGAGGCAGCTAGTCGTAGGATGCCTTAAGGAGTAGCCTGATTAACGCGGGTCAGGAACTCCTGGGAGGGTCTGCGCTAGGTGTAGCCAACAGTAGGTGACGCCCTAAGTACTGCATGGAGAAGCCAGAGTACTCTAGCCAGTAACCATACTACCAACCACGGAGCACATACTGGGGGATATCGTGTACAGCATACAGAGAGAGAGTTAGCCTAGCCTGAGGTAGTGCATACATGAGTGAGACACACATGAGATACATGTAGAGGCGCACTGGCATACTTTATTGCATCGGAAATGGCGGCTGCCCAGCAGAGAGGAGCACCATGTGCGATCGCAATCGAAGTGTAAAGATGGCGGCAAGTAATGATGTCCCGCGCGGTGTGGAGAGTCCAAGATGGTGAATCGCGCCAGATGGAGAGAGCACACGTGGTGTGTGTACCACAGAGGTACAAGGGACAGAAATTACTTTCGCCAATTTGCTGTGGAGCGGCGCGAAAGCTGTGACCCCGCCGTTCTTGTCCTGCCTGACTGCCCAGGGTGCAGCCCTGGAGGATAGCTGACATTGCGATTACATGTGAAAATAATGATGGAGTATTTGATTGCCAGACGGTGATCACTACGCAAGTTATCCCTGCTGCTAATGTGGATTGCAGCGTGATCCAAAATGGCGGCTCCCGCTTCCCTGGGAGACAGCGTTGGCTGTGTGCAGAAGAGACTTTTGCAAAATCCTGGCCGGGAGAGGCGCAAAAGAGAGAACCCCACCCTGATGGGGGAAGTGGCGCGAAAGCCATGGCCATGCCCTCCTGTACTGTGACAGGCTCAGAGCCAATTCCTGGTCATGACGTGAAGCTGTGGGACCCTCCTCTAATCTCCACCAGAGGGAGGGGTCCTTGCATCTGCCAATGGAAGACGGTGCTGACTGAGGTAGGAGCTGGATGTGCGCTTCCTGCCCTGCAGTTGCGAGGAGCTGGTGAACAGGAGAGACTGCTGTGCCATGTGTCTCCCTTGCCAAACATGATACAATTGTATCATGGACAATATCGAAATACACCCCTACCAACTGCCAGGAGGCTTCCTGGTGGTGAAGGCGGATGGAAGAGAGGTACTGCTGTGCCTGTGTATGCAGTGCAGGCTGCCGGGCGGAGAAGCCAGCACCACTGCGAAATGCCCCCAATGTGGCATCGATTATTTGTGGGCCGTGGAGCCGTTTGTGCCCGGGCACGACGCGGAGGCGGGAGGAGATACAGCCATGCTGACGGCTGGAGCCTCGCCCAGAGTGACAAGAGAGAAGGTTGATCTTGGAGAATGGGGATCGCTGCTAATGACGGTACCTGAAAAGAATGGAACTGGGGCCTGCAACCGCAGCGGGAACCCGGAACCTGGAGCACGTTTCCGGAGTGTGATTAAATGAGTAGGAATGAGAAGCCTGCTCAAATAAATGGGCAACTTGTCCATGTAAGAAAAAGCCAATCTAGTCTAATTAACATATAGCAATGGCGGGTGTGGTAGTTACATAACTCAAAAATGGCATAATGAGTTGTAAAGATTGTGTAGTGTTCTTACATGAAATTGGGGTGATCTACCATACACTATAGCACCATAGTGAATTGGCATTAGCATCTTCTGTGCAATATGCTTTTTGACCAATAGGCTTAGGTAGGGTTTAGTTCTGTAAAGTACACCCTGTTTGGTATGGATTTTGTATGTCGGGATGTCAATACGCAAACCAAATGTTAGATGGGAGTCTGGCCACATGCCCAGATATTTAAACTAATAACTGAGCCAAGATTAGTATTAAAGTTAGTTCTGATCAGCAGCTCTGTCATGGGAAACTTTATAAATTATCATTAGTCCCAAGTACAATATTTACTGTTTTGTCAGTGTTTGTTTTATGTTATCCAGTTTTCAACCATTAAGGAATCAGATTGCAGAACATTTTATAGAGAGACTGGAGCTGTGTGCATATATATACCTGAAGTATCTGAAGCATACAGTAAATAAGTAAAGAAGTTGGATTACAAACTGTGGGAAGGTCATTTATAAAGACAGAAGAAAGAGGGGGCCTGGAACAGGACCTTTGCATACTCTACAGGTAAAATGCAAGTGGTTAGAGTTAGAGCCTGAGATAGACATGTAGCCCCCCCATTGGGGACTATTATTTCAGTTAAGGGTTTAATCGCCTAAATGGGTTAACTTTGTGGGATCACTCTACTCTGGTTACGCCCCTCCCCATCATGTGATGTACGATGACTATGCAGAAGGGATTGTCACTTTTTTGTATGTCTTGTGACCTGTGATGTCACTAAAGGGAGTACAGGGGGTACATAGCTCCACCCTATAGTCTAGAAGCAGGTTCTTCAGAGTTCTGACTGAGATCCTAACTGTGAGTCCTGTAAATAGGTTTATGTGTATAGCTAAGTGTATTAAGAAGTGTCCTGTCATGTTTTGTTGTTTTCAGTTAGAAATACAGTATACCCATTAAGTATGTGCCAGTGGTAAGGGTCCAAGATTGTTCTAATTATTGAAAAGGAGTAAGCATGCTCTTGATAGGAGTTCTCGACATAGTAACTGGAGTATGTTTGGATGGGCCCAACCGAAATGGTTCCTAGTGCAATCCTGATCAAATAGATGTAGCCATGTCTGGTTTTGGCTAGTAATCTGCCTACCTAACATGTAAATCCTGTATTAGTGCAGGCAGTGTTAGGCCCAATCTGAGTTTTCCCCTGCAGTGAGCAGCTGCCTTGAGTGACACAGGGGGTGGGACAAGGCCTGTGTTCTGCCCAATCCTGGGCTCAGAACTTGGACCCTCCCCCAGGGTACTTAAGGGGCTGAACATGTACATTTAATTAGTTGTCCCCTGAGAGTGTCCCACGGAAGAGTGTGTGCAGGGCCCTGGTCACCTTAGGGGAGTGGGTGAGGACTATACCTCATACTCCACCAGGGAATAGGGGAAGAGTTAGGACAGACCCTTGGGGCCCATGCCTGGGGGTTGAGTCCAGGGACCATCCTGAGAAGGGAAGAAGATTGTACCAGTTGTATCCTGATACCCTGTTGATAAAGAATAAAGTGTTCCAGTTAAAAAATATATTCCTGTCTGAGACTACAATCTATCAAGGAGTATCAGAGGGTTTTCCGACACTCCTGGAGCCTGCAAGAGATGGAGGTGCTGAACCACAGAGAGAAGAACTAAAATCACCCCAAAAGCCTGTACTGTCTTCCCCATACCACCGACGAAAAGCTCAGCATCCTGTGAACCAGCAGGTAATCAGCACTACACACCTTGTAATAGGCAGATCTCCCAGACGGTGCCGGAACCCTGTTACATAGGTATGCAAGTGTAACACTTGAGCTCACCACGAACAAGGCGGGACCCAGGTACTGAGGTGGGAAAGTACAAGACTGAGCACCCATAGCAGCGGGAGCACGCCTGGAGGGTGGATAGTCTGCGTCGTCGGGTCTGGGTTGAAGAGAGTGGGTTAGTATGAGTACTTGCCAGAGTCCGGGGCGGAGCCAGTGGGGTGGTCAATGTCCGTTGTGCCGTGGTCTAGGGTAGGAGCCAGGAGAGTGGTAGATTGTCCGTAAGCCGAAGTCTGGGATGGAGAGGTGCGGGTAGTCAGGTACAAGCCTGGGTCTTTATCCAGAGGGGTCCTATAGTCAAGCCAGGTCGGTACGCAGGAAAGCAACAGAGAACACAGCAAGGCACAAGCAAAGCAAGGCAAGGCAAAACAAATGCAGGAACACAAGGTCACAAGTGTTATGCTCAGCACTCAGGAAGTGAAAGTCTTAAGTAGCACACAGGAACCAATGAGGCTGGGGGCGGAACGGTGGCGCGGCCTTCGCGGATGTCAGGATAGGCTGCAGGAGACAAGGAGCACTCAGAGTAGTTGCCACGCAGATGGGGAATGGTGAACATGTGAGCACACGCAGGAGAAGCGCGGCGCGTCCGGGGGGCAGAGCTAGGCTCTGTGGCACGGCTAGAAAAGCTGTGCGTGCGCGCACGCTCTGTAAACAGCGAGGATGCGCACACGATCAGCAACCAGCGCAGGGGGCTGTGATGTAGCAGGTAAGGAGGGAACAGGCCGTGTAAACGTGTTCCCTGATTCCTTATAGGAAGAAATATGCAGTACATGGTAGCGGGTTACTAGTCAAGGAGCCCGGAGTGTATTCCTTAGAGGCCCATTCGATATGGGGTATTATTGACTCTATACAAGAGTCACTTCATCCCTTACAATGGGTAACAAGTTTAAGTACCTCCATAGCTTAGGAGTGAGCTACCAATGGATGAAATACAGGATTATATTGTTTGCCATGAGTTTCTGTACAGTAACCAGTATCTTAATGTCTGAGAAGCATTATTGATGACTGTCCAATAAGCAACTTTTTGTTTATACAAGTTCCTGGCCCCTATCCTGGTTATATGTAAGCCTCCATACCCAGCCTGTACTTACCCAGCACCCAGCAAAGGCCCGAGAGACTGAGCACGGCCTATGTATATAGTCAATCTGATGTGTACTCCTTTAGAGCCAGGTAAAGAGGGTTACAGACACATAGTGGGATATTCCTGATAAATAATAGATAGACCAGTTAAAAGCATGTTGTCGATACGAGAGTATGACAACTTGTTTAACATAATAGCATGGTCAACAGTATCAAAGTATCATATATATATTAAAATATGTTGAAATATTGCACCATTCAACTCTCCATGTTCCATTCCCCACTGAATCTCATTGCATATTTTTAAGAGGGTTGTTACTATGGAGCGATTTGGTTGAAAGCCAGATTAGAATTGACTAAGGAAATGTGACTTCTAATACTAGTTGCTTAAGTGGGAATGAATGCATGTTTCCATGGTGTTGGACAGTATGTATGTATATATGTATATATGTATATACAGTATGTATGTCTTTATTGATATAGCGCCATTAATGTACATAGCACTTCACAGTAGTAATACATGTGACAATCATATAACTAACAAATAATACAAATAACAGGTCATGGGAAGAAGTGCTTCAGACATAAAAGTAACATTTCGGAAGAGGAGTCCCTGCTCCAAGGAGCTTACAATATAATTGATAGGTAGGAAGCATGTACAGCAGGCCTGCACAACTCGTAAAGTGTGAAGGGCCGAACTGCTCCAAGGAAAAATAAATTGGGCCGCACGGGTAAAATCACCATCATCATCATCATCATCATCATCATCATCTCTCCTCCAGCACCCATCATCATCCTCATATCTCCCCCAGAACCCAACACTATCAACCATTGCGATACTCCCCATCTATCTCTCATACCCCCATCTCTCCCCCTCACCCACACACAATACACCCCTCCACATCAAACACACAATACCCCCCTCCACATCAAACACACAATACCCCCCTACACCCCACACACATCCCACCACCCCCTGCAGCTCACATCCCTCCCCCCTGCAGCTCACATCCCTCCCCCCTGCAGCTCACATCCCTCTGCCCCCTTGCACCTCACATCCCTCCCCCCTGCAGCTCACATCCCTCTGCCCCCTTGCACCTCACATCCCTCTCCCCCCTTGCACCTCACATCCCTCTCCCCCCTTGCACCTCACATCCCTCTCCCCCCCTGAACCTCACATCCCTCTCCCCCCTTGCACCTCACATCCCTCTCCCCCCTTGCACCTCACATCCCTCTCCCCCTTGCACCTCACATCCCTCTCCCCCCTTGAACCTCACATCCCTCTCCCCCCTTGCACCTCACATCCCTCTCCCCCCCTTGCACCTCACATCCCTCTCCCCCCCCCTTGCACCTCACATCCCTCTCCCCCCCTTGCACCTCACATCCCTCTCCCCCCCTTGCACCTCACATCCCTCTCCCCCCCTTGCACCTCACATCCCTCTCCCCCCCTTGCACCTCACATCACTCTCCCCCTTGGGTGGGTGACAGTGACTGGGTGACAGTGACTGGGTGGGACACAGTGACTGGGTGGGTGACAGTGACTGGGTGGGTGGGTGACAGTGACTGGGTGGGTGACAGTGACTGGGTGGGTGACAGTGACTGGGTGGGTGACAGTGACTGGGTGGATAGGTGGGTGACAGTGACTGGGTGGGTGACAGTGACTGGGTGGGTGACAGTGACTGGGTGGGTGACAGTGACTGGGTGGGTGACAGTGACTGGGTGGGTGACAGTGACTGGGTGGGTGACAGTGACTATGACAGTGACTGGGTGGGTGGGTGACAGTGACTGGGTGGGTGACAGTGACTGGGTGGGTGACAGTGACGGGGTGGGACACAGTGACTGGGTGGGAAGAGTGACTGGGTGGGACACAGTGACTGGGTGGGACACAGTGACTGGGTGGGTGACTGGGTGGGTGGGTGACAGTGACACTGACAGTGACTGGGTGGGTGGGTGACAGTGACTGGGTGGGTGACAGTGACTGGGTGACAGGGTGACAGTGACTGGGTGGGTGACAGTGACTGGGTGGGTGGGTGACAGTGACCTTGACAGTGACTGGGTGGGTGGGTGACAGTGACTTGACAGTGACTGGGTGACAGTGACTGGGTGGGTGGGTGACAGTGGGTGGGTGGGTGACAGTGACTGGGTGGGTGACAGTGACTTGACAGTGACTGGGTGGGTGGGTGACAGTGACTGGGTGGGTGACAGTGACTGGGTGGGTGACAGTAACTGGGTGGATAGGTGGGTGACAGTGACTGGGTGGGTGACAGTGACTGGGTGGGTGACAGTGACTGGGTGGGTGACAGTGACTGGGTGGGTGACACAGAAAAAAGAATAGGTGCAGAACAGCGCTAATATTACAAATTAAATATTAATAAATAACACAGGCAGCCAGGTGAATGACTGGTAGTACAACCAGTCAGAATGGCATAACAAAAGAAGGGTGACCGGCGCCAAATGAGTTAAATTCAAACCAATTAGGGTGTAAAAGTCCAAGTGAAGTCCTTGGGATGATGGGATGTGATGATTCTCGCCTCGAACGAAATATATGTGGAAAAAAGAAAAGACAAACAGATGATGGTGCAGTAAATTAACACTGGGGGGGTGAGTGAACACTAACAACACAGGACACACAAGACAAACAAACACTAAACACTAGCACGGCCTATATAATAAAAGAAAAGCAATTTATTTGGGGTGTGGAGGGTGCATAACCGCATCCGGAGGGGTAAAATTACAACCCTACTCACAAGATGCTGGCAGGGTAAAGGCAGCGAGCTGGATGCATACAGCTGGGCTCACAAAGATGGCGACCGGAGCACTCTGATCGACGTCCACACGTGACCGGAATGGAAGGCAGGTCGCTCGAATGACGGGGTCTCTAGGCGGACGTGACGTCACCTCCGCTGTGGTCCCACCTCAGGCACGCTCTCTCCAGTCCTCCTCAGCAACCGTGATCCCGCAAAACGGTTTAGGCACTTGGAAACTGCAGATTTCTCCTCTTGGGACTGCAGATTTCCACCACAGTAAAAACACTTCTAAAACACGAAACTTCCCGACCGGTTTCGTACGCATGCGCGTACTTCTTCAAGGGATGTGCTAGCCCTTTAGTCTCTATGGTATATATACCTTAGTCTAAAGTTCTTATTGGTTAATTGTGTAATTGAATTAACCCCATATTGGACTAATACAAGGCAGCACGTATAATGGGCCTATGCTAAACTACAAACAACATAACATAAAACACTAAATGGATAAAAACAGTAATAACATGCAAACATTAAAAACATTAAAAGAACAATTAAAATATAAATCATTATAGAGAGGCAGAAACAATGAATTAGTTATAGAAAGGCTTTGAGTTCAAAGTCGATATTCATTCCTTTAGGGGAGAGAGTTTTTAATTCATAAATCCAGTAAGCTTCACGCATACTGGCTTGCTGGAGTCTACTCCCCCCTCTGGGATTGACATCAACCTGCTCAATTGCCTGACAAATAAGACCCTTGGGATTTTTGTCATGGCACAGAAGAACCACTGGGTGGGTGACAGTGACTATGACAGTGACTGGGTGGGTGACAGTGACTGGGTGGGTGACAGTGACGGGGTGGGACACAGTGACTGGGTGGGAAGAGTGACAGGGTGGGACACAGTGACAGGGTGGGACAGTGACTTTGACTGGGTGGGTGACTGGGTGGGTGGGTGACAGTGACACTGACAGTGGGTGGGTGGGTGACAGTGACTGGGTGGGTGGGTGACAGTGACTGGGTGACAGGGTGACAGTGACTGGGTGGGTGACAGTGACTGGGTGGGTGGGTGACAGTGACTGGGTGGGTGGGTGACAGTGACTGGGTGGGTGGGTGACAGTGACTTGACAGTGACTGGGTGACAGTGACTGGGTGGGTGGGTGACAGTGGGTGGGTAGGTGACAGTGACTGGGTGGGTGACAGTGACTTGACAGTGACTGGGTGGGTGGGTGACAGGGACTTGGGTGACAGTGACTTGGGTGACAGTGACTAACAGTGACAGTGACTTACCTTGACCCGGGTGGGTGCAGGTTGCCGCCGGACGCTTGCTCCTCCTGCCCCCGATATCCCTGCGGCAGCTGCCTGGGACGGGAGGTGGGCTTGGGGGCGCGGGTTGGGGGAAGGGGGGGGAGGAGGGCACGGGAGGTGAGCTCGTGGGGGACGCGAGAAGCTGGCCGCGGAGGGAAGCGGTGAGAAGCAGGCCGCTGGAGGAGCTGAACTATTTAATTATTACTTCCCCCTCCGGCCCACGTTGGGAGCAGGGGGGGGGAGCGGGCCCGCAGAGGAGCTGCATGTTGCTTCCCCTTCCGCCCCGCGTTGGGAGCAGGGAAGGGGGGGGGACGGAGCGGGCCTAGCGCATGCGCGCCGGGACCGCAGGGAATTGGCGCCATTTTTTTTTCAAAGTTTTTTTTTTTTTCAAAGTTTTTTTTTTTTCAAAGTTTTTTTTTTTTTCAAAATTTTTTTTTTTTCAAAGTTTTTTTTTTTTTTTTTAAATCTCATCGAGGGCCACACAGAGAGGCCAGGCGGGCCGCATGCGGCCCGCGGGCCGCGTGTTGTGCAGCCCTGATGTACAGAGACAGTAGGAGGGAAATCTTGTAAGTGTGTCTGCAGGGGGCCAAGCTTTATGTATCGTGTATAGTATTAGCCACAGTGCTACTCATATGCTTCTTTAAGCAAGTGTGTCTGGAGGTGGGTCTTAAAGGTGGTTAGAGAGGGTGCTAGTCAGGTATTGAGTGGAAGAGCATTCCAGAGGTGCGGTGCAGTCAGTGAGAAAGGTTTTAGGCGGGAGAGGGCTTTAAATACAAAGGGGGTAGAGGAAGACATCCTTGAGCAGAACGCAAGAGTCGGGATGTGCATAGCGAGAAATTAGGGCTGAGATGTAAGGAGGGGCAGAAGAGTGTAAAGCTTTAAAAGTGAGGAGGAGAATTGAGTGCGAGATGCAGGATTTCATAGGAAGCCAGGAGAGTGATTTCAGCCGGGGAGATGCTGAGACAGATTTAGGAAAGAGTAGAGTGATTCTGGCAGTAGCGTTTAAGATAGATTGTAGGGGTGAAAGATGAGTCAGGAAGGCTGGACAGCAGGATGTTACAGTAATCGAGATGGGAGAGAATATGGCCCTGAGTCAGAGTTTTAGCAGTCGAGCAACAGAGGAAAGGGCGTATCTTTGTAATATTGCGGAGGAAAAAGCGGCAGGTTTTAGAAACATTTTGAATGTGAGAGGAGAATTTGAGAGAGGAGCCAAATGTGACCTTTAGGCAGCGTGCTTGGGCTACTGAGTGAATGATAGTACTTCCAACAGTAATGTGGAAGGAGGTAGTAGGGCCAGGTTTGGGAGGTAAGTACGAGGGTTTTTTGTTTTTGCCATGTTAAGTTTATGTTGGCGGAGGGCCATCCAAGATGAAATCGCAGAGAGACATTCAGCAACTTTGGTCTGTACAGTAGGTGTAAGGTCGGGGGTTGAAAAGTAAATTTGTGTGTCGTCAGCATGGAGGTGATATTTAAACCCAAGAGATGTGATTATGTCACCTAGAGAAAGTGTGTACAGAGAAAAGAGAAGAGGTCCCAAGACAGAGCCCTTGGGTACCCCCACAGAGAGATCCATAGAGGAGGTGTTAGCAGAAGAGACACTGAAAGTACGATGGGAGAGGTAACAGGAGATCCAGGATAGAGCTTTGTTACGAATACCAAGAGTATGGAGAATGTGAAGGAGAAGAGGGTGGTCCACGGTGCCAAATGCTGCAGAGAGGTTGAGTAATATGAGCAGAGTGTAATGACCTCTGTCTTTGGCAGCATGGAGATCATTAGTTATTTTAGTGAGGGCTGTTTCATTCGAGTGAGCAGTGCGGAAGCCAGATTGTAGAGGCTCTAAGAGAGAATGGGTGTTGAGAAAGTGAAGAAAGCGAGAGAATACAAGACGTTCAAGGAGTTTAGAGGCAAGAGGGAGACCGGTCGATAGTAAGACAGGTACTGTAGGGTCAAGCTTGCTGTTTTTGAGTAATGGTATAACTGTTGCATGTTTGAGGGAAAAGTACCAGAGGTAGAGGTAGGAGTTAAAAATATGTGCGAGCGTAGGGGTTATAATAGGAGTAAGAAGTTTTAGGAGATGGGAATGGGGTCAAGAAGGCAAGAGGGCAAGTGGTAGAGGAAGAAGAGGAGATCAGCAGTGGCCATCCTCCTCTGAGACAGTGGGTAAAGAGTCAAGGAAGGCAGGAGGAAAGTTAGGAAGCGGTGTAGGATGGGAGGAGGAAACAGAGGATATGTTATGACGTATGGATTTCACCTTTTCCTTAAAATAGTCAGCAAAGTCCTGAGGTGAGATGGTGGAAGAAGAGGCAGCTGAGGGTGGTTTGAGTAGAGGGTCAAAGACAGAGAAGAGTCGGCATGGGTTAGACTTGTGCATGTTGATTAGTGAAAAAAAGTAGTTTGTTTAGCCTGAGAGGGCAGAGTTGAAACAGGATAGCATAAATTTGTGGTGAAGGAAATCTGCGAGAGTGTGAGATTTCCTCCAGAGGCGTTCAGAAGAACGAGTGGAGGAACGCAGTGTGCACGTGTGGGAATTTAGCCAGGGTCTGGGGATAGAAGAGTGAGGATGGCATAGGGAAAGCAGGGCATGTAGATCAAGAGAGGAGGATAAGGCAGAGTTGTAGTTCCTGACCAGGTTGTCAGGGTCTGGAACAGAACTGAGAGAAGAGAGGGAGGACCGTAAAGTGGAATAAAAAGGCTGGTTAATAGAGCGCAGGTTTCTGCAGAAACGAGAGGTAGATGGAGAAGGGGAGAAGGGAGAGAGAGAAAATGAGATTAGGTGATGGTCAGAGAGAGGAAAGGGGGAGATGGAGAAATCAGAGAGAGAAAAGTTTTAGTGAAAACCATGTCTAGGTAGTGCCTATCCTTGTGGGTCCTGGCTGCAGTCCACTGTTGAAGGCCAAAAGAAGAGGTTAAAGAGTCATAGTATAGCTAGAATAGAGATAAGTGTAGTTGGAGACAATGTTTTTGTCACCTCTTTTGAAAACGGGGTTAACTCTGGTGGTTTGCCAGGCCCTATGGATTTTGCTTGAAGACAAAATAGAGTTGATGTGCCTTAAGCATTAAAAATATAGACTGTAAGCTGTTTGGTCAGTAACTTTATATATTTGCGAAACTGTATGCAGAGCTGCATGTCCTACAACTACAAAATCAGTAACCTGAGCTGTAATGCTGCATTCATTCTTTGTATATTTTTATCACAAGTGATGTTTGCACTTTTGGAGTTTTAGCAAATGTGTAAGGGCAGACTAATAGTTTCAAAATTGTGCTGCATTGGTGCTGTGCAAAAATGCATTTAACATTGCTGTCTTTGTGCTACAGTAGGCCTACACAAAAAAGGGTAACACAATAATGTTTTGCTGAAAAACAGAGATACAGTATGAAACTCTACTGTATGTCGACTCCAGTCAACACGATTTGGGATTTCTGGGCCCAAAAAATATACAAATTTCATGGAAAATACTGACTTCTATTGGTAAGACTTTATTGAAGGGTATGGGACTGCTGATGATAAATATCAGTCAGACTGCTTACAAATGCTGCGTGTGTTCATTAACCTTCTATAATAAAACTTTTAGTTCAAAGTAATTATAATTTCTAACATCTTTCTGAAATATTTGGTGATCAAAAAAAAAAGATGTTTTGACATACATACTCAGAGGTTATTCACTACCATGAGGTTCATTCCTCAGCATTTCCCAAGCCAGAAGTGGTGCAACTAAGGGGCAAAACAAATTGCACAATATGTATGAAAGAACACATATTTTCTGCTTTCAAAGGATTTATTTCCTTAACAAATATTTTTTGCCCGCAGAAAGGTATCACTTTTGCCTTGATATTTAGGTGGCTATATTTTTCAATTAGACTCCAAAGTGTTTATTCCCTAAAGTGTACTAACCATTATCTATCATAAAGTCCATCTACTGAAATGTCTGTTAATGATTTAAAATGATTAGTTGCACCTATACCCGATGCATCTATAGACTCTGGATTCCACACAAGTTGGCATTAATCGTTTGCAGATGTTGATGTGTGTAGGAGATGTGTGCAGAGGGTAAAACACCAGAGATGATTTTAGGAGAAAATAAATGTAGGCTTGATTAGCCAGCAGCTTTAAACAGAAAACAGCTTCATATCAGTAAACACATTAGAACAGAAAACAACAACCAGGCCTAACCCCATGTATGGGGACTGAATAACATTTCAGCATTCCCTATCTGAGGGCTGGAAGGCTAAGGGTATCATGCAGTTAGCAGCGAAAAAATGCATTCGCCAGTTTAGCAATTAGCCATGTTTTTGGCGAGTTAAACTGTCTGTATGCTGTAAGGGGCGAATCCCTGGCGAATTAATTAGCCACCACCATTTGATGAAATGGCGTGTAACCGGTGGCGGGACGGCTGCCTGGCGAGAAACTGCCGAGAAGCCGTCCCCTGCCGAGTTGTGTTTGCAGCCGAGAGAGATCCACTGCTCTCTCGGCGCAAACATCAGCACAATAAAAATTATTTTTAAAACAACTTTTATTCATAGTGTACATGTGCAGGGGGTCTCCGGAGCTGAAACGCATTGGTTTCAGGTCGGGGGACCCCCTGCTCCCCGAGATACAGCCCCCTTTATGAGGTGCCGGTATCCCTCTGCATTTAAAGGTCCCGATCACGTGACCCCGGCATGTAAACAAAGCAGAGGGATACTGGCACCCCCTAAAGGGGCCTGTATCTCAGGGAGCAGGGGGTCCCCGGACCTAAAACAAAAGCGCTTCAGCTCCGGAGACCCTCTGCACATCTACACTATGAGTAAAACACACATATCAATAAAGACTCGTTCCTTACCTTACAGGGTATCTGCTACGGTAACGAAGCAGCATGAATATTTATTTAATAATACTGTACAGTGAGCAGGGGGTCCCCCGAGCTGAACCGCATCACTTTGTGGACCAGGGACACCCTGCTTCCCGAGTTACAGGCCCCGGTATGTGTGATCGGATGGGCAGTGTAGCCGCCATGTTTATAGCGTCCAATACGCTACGTGCCCGCAACAAACATGGCGTCCACACTGTAACCGATGCCCCAAACCGGGGCCTGTAACTCGGGAAGCAGGGGGTCTCTGAGCCACAAATAAATGCGGTTTAGCTCAGGGGGCCCCCTGCTCCCGCACAATATTATTAAAATACATTAATGCTGCTTCATTACCATAGCGGATAGCCGCTAAGGTAATGAAGGGTTAACGCATAATAGCATGTTTATTGGGGACAAATGCCCCCAATAAACATAGCATCAATACACAACATACAATACAGTAATGGGCAACATTACTATTATCCACAAATGGATAATAGTGCAGTTGTCCATTTAAAATACATACAAGTAATGGTAAGTTAAATAAAGAAATGTATTTAATGTTAATGTGTTTTTTTTTTGCTTTTTCATGTCTTCATTTTTTTTTATGCATATCATTTCTTGCCACTGTATGTATGTATGTATGTATGTCTAGAGAGATATACACATACAGGGTAAGAAATGATAGTGTTGTTAAAGCTTGATTTTCTGTATTGTAAATGATTGTGGCTATGCTGCTATGCATAGATGTGTGTTAAATGTATTTTATTATTAGAGAGATGTAAGTTTTGGGCTTTATGCTGTACTGTAGGTTATGGAGAGCCTTGCTATAGTATATTGTAATTGTTGGTGTCCTTTTTTGTATGTTTTGAACTTGTTCTCTGTTACGATAGCTACAGTATAGTTAATTGTGTAATTGGTATGGATGGTATTTTAATTGTTTAGGGATGTAATTCATGTCTGTTAATTCATTGATGGTGACTTTATTTGATGACATAATATACTTTCTGTGATGTCAGGCTATTTGAGTTGGATTACTGTATTGTTAACATTGATTTGCAGCGTGTACATGTAGTTTACATGTTATGCTACACGTATACACTGTAAATGCTATGTTTTAAGTGGCATTTGAGGCTTCAGATTGAATGATTACATGAGATTTGTGTAGGAAATTTTTTTTAATTCATTGAGGATGTTATGCATAAGTGGTGTTGCCATTGCAGGATGGCTTCACCCCTTAATTACCTTTGAGGTCAGTAACCCGAAAAGGTGATTAAGGGGTTCATTGGTATGTGAATGTAATAGAGATGTATTGGCTATTTATTATTTTGGCAACGGACCCCAAGGATGATGCTGGCGTCGGAGCCTTCTTATTGATGAGGTTAGTAGAATTTTCTTTACTTTATTACGGTATTTAATGTGTTTAATAATGGCCAAATAATGTATTATCCCTATGTGGATAATAGTTATTTGGCACATTATTGTACTGTATTTTCTGGGGGAGGGGGTATTGGCCCCAAGGGTATTTGGTAGGTCTCCCCTGTGGGTAGTGGGTGAGGGTGGTTGGGGGGGTAGTGGGGGAGGGTATGTGGGTGATGGTGGGTTAACCCCTTAATGACTGTAGCAGTTAATAACCGCTATGGTGATTAAGGGGTTAGGGGACATTACATTGGATGTTTTTATTCTTGTGTCTGTTTTGCAGAAGCGAATGGGGCATGGGCATGAGGAAGATGAGGATGGCCTTCATCGTGGCAGCCGCACATGGATGAGTGCTATATGTATTTAATGTCTTTATTGTTGTGTATGTATTTTAAATGGACAACTGCACTATTATCCATTTGTGGATAATAGTCATTGTGCTCATGACTATACTGTATGTTAGGGGGGTATAGGTGTTGTTGGGGTCATATATTTATATAGGCACTGGCTGATACTGAAAACAAGGAGGATTTGTCACATCAACCAGTAGCAAGACATTACAAAGAGAAGAGGCATGGGCTCGCCACCTTGCGTTGTATGCCAATTGCCCAGGCACGGACTTCGGGGAGAGGAGGGAATCGCAACAGGACACTACTACAGCTTGAAGCCAGACTCATCTACAGTTTGGGCACATTGAGCCCACGGGGTCTAAATGAGGACTTCAGATTAAGCTGTTTCCTGTAATCTCCGCACCAGGCCCATTGAGCTGCCTGCTGATACTAGGATTCATCTTTAACAGCAAAACCAGCGCATACTGCCTTGGGGTGTCAGCCAGTTAGCCACATTTCCTCCATCATGTCAGGCACCTTAAGTCCCTTGCAGTCAAGATCCACCTGTGGCAATGTTTGCTGAAAGCGAGACACACACAATTTATCACTAGTTTCTCCATGTGACAGTGTCTGCATTATGTGTTTATGTTGGTATTTAAGGTGTCGCTCCCTGAAAGGATACATAGTCATCAATGCATTATCACTTCTTACACTACGCATTATGCGTTCTATGGCTGAGTGCTTTCAGCATTTATATACTGACTTTTTTGTTTGTGCAAATTATTATGCTTTGATGCACGATTTCACTTTTTATGTATGCTGGTGCATTACAGTGTGTCAGATACCTCAGGTCCCTTTTAGTCAAGAGCCACCTGTAGCAATGTTTGCTGAGAGTGTGACACAGCATGTATTCTAATTTATGACCAGTTTCTCTATTTGACATTGTCTGCATTATGTATTTTTGTTGGTTTTTTAAGGTGTCGCTTCCTGACATGATGCATAGAGTCCCCATTGCATTATCATTTCTTACACTATGCATTAGGCGTTATATGGCTGAGTGCTTTCAGCATTTATATATTGTCCTAGATTCCAGTCAGCCACGTCATCCACACGTGTGTATATATGTTTTAATCCCTCACATTTTTTTGCACATTTACGGTGAGCACATCAGATGTTTCACATGTTTCGCTTAACTTGCAGTTACAATGTGTATTTTGCACGTCCCTGAAATAGTTAATCTATCCAGGTATCAGCTCCAGATCAGTTTAGCCCATGCGCACTCTCTCCGGTTTTCCAAGATATCGCTGGGTCTGGCAGACTTATGTAGTCTCTCAGCAGTAACATTATGCAATTCCTGAGCCTTTATGCGCATGCCTAAACACATTCAGGTAAACAAATATAGAGTTAATATATTCAAAATGGATGCTCTTTACCTGCTGATACTGTGGATGCATGTCACATAGGCAGGTGAGGCTAATTAACTGTGATTGGTTTTGTTGAATTGCACTGGGGTTTGGGGTATATATATGTATTGTGCACTGCATTCAATTGCACCACCTTGAGAAAGGTCCCACTGGGGGACCGAAACGTCGGTTTTTGTGTCTTCTATCAAATATAGAACATTTTTGATTTACTTACCTGAGTGCTGTCCCTTGATGTCGTGTTGCAACCGGTATCGTATGGTCTATATATATATATATATATATATATATATATATATATATATATATATATATATATATTTAGTTAGTGTGGGGCTGGTGTGTGTATTTTTATTATTGTGGGTAGTGGGGGTGGGTGAACGGGGTATTAGCCCCAACGGTGTTTGTTTAGGGCTTGCGGGTAGGTAGCGGGAGGCCTTAACCCCTTCATGACCTTCGTGAAGGGGTTAAGTGCACCCGCAACCCCCCCGCAAGCCCTAAACAAACAACAAGGGCCAAATACCCCCTTCACCCACCCCCACAATAAACCTGGCACGGCTCTTTAACCCCTTCTTTGCCTTAGCGGTTAACCGCTAAGGTAATGAAGTGGGCTTTAAATGCATTTTTCCTGCCTCGGATGCATGCCGGGGGGGTCCGGTGCTGATATTAATGGTATCAGCTCCGGAGACCCCCGGCATCAATCCCAGCCAGGAAAAAGGCCTGAATTTTTTCTAAGTGCCGATCCGCCACTCATCCGCTGCCTCTCAGCAGCAACTTGCCATCTTTTTCTTGCGTGGTTGATCCGCCAGCGAAACGGTATTCTAGAGAGGCGAATAGCTCCGCTTAGCTACTCGCCTCTACTAGAATACAGGGTGGCTGAAAAAGTTGGATTTTTAGGCGGAAAGTGCCTTCTCGGCCCGCCACCGGCAGAAAAAAAAAACCGCCAGCAAAACTGGCGTTTTTTTGGAATCTCGCAACTTTCTGGCCCCTTTCTGAATACGGTAGGCTTTTTAGGCAGAAAAGTGGCGAGAAGTGCCTTTCCGACGCTTACTGCATGAGGCCCTAAGCCTCTTACCAACATTTGACACAAGTGCAAAGAGAGGTACTTGTAGGTAGAGTGTTCTCCACGTCAGTCCAGGGTCTGTGGTGGTGTCTGTGCGGTGCTCCCTCTGGCGGGTTCCAGGGACCGGTGTTTCCCTGGGATATCTCTAGCAGCACAGATTCTCTCTGTCTGTGCAGCAGTCTTTTAAGCATGCTTGATGAGCCAGGTGGAGACTGGTCAATTAACTCCTGCTGACATTAACCAGCTCGCTGCTGGACTCATCAGCTAAAGACAGGCTTTATTTTTAAGCCTTTTAGATAGGGGGAAGGCCCTGTCACAATGTGCTTGAGCTTATGAGACCACAAAGGTCTTTATTTTATTCCTAAATATGTTTCAGGTTGGCCAAATAAGATAAATAGTAGGAGATATGTATGACTGGAGCCAAACGTATGGAAAATGAGAATGAATATGGTCCCATTATCCCCACTCGGGGTTGCTCTCTCCAGCTGGATACAGATCACTTCTCATTATCAGACTCTTACTATCATCAGACACTAAGTAAGCCACAATCACTTAGATTGTAAGCTCTTTGGAGCAGGGACTCCTTTTCCTACTATTACTTTTATGTTTGAAGCAGTTTTTCTCATTATGCATATTATTTAGTTGCGTCTATTACTACTGTGAACTGATATGTACACGTATGGCGCAATATAAATAAAGATATACATATAGTACAGGCAGTCCTCGTTTTACAACGCTTCGCTTTACAACGAATGGCTTATCCAATGCTATGCAATGCATACCTATGTTTATTTTTACAACACCAAAACGGCTTATCCAACGCTCTTATGACGCTTTGCAAAGCTGTTTGTGTATATAACATATATTATACTATATTATACTATATAATATATTATATTTTTATATTATATATTATGTTATATTATATATATAATACAGTATATACACTATATCATTTATGTTTATGCTGCATATCTTATTGTCTGTGTAAAATATTTGTGTATTTTAGCATTAAAAATGCCTTCAGGAACGGAACCTTTCATTTAAACAGTGTTCCTATGGGAAAACGTGTTTCGCTTTACAATGTTTCGCTATCAAACGCCATTTTTAGTAACGCATTGTGTCGGATAACCGAGGACTGCTTGTACATGCATAGAGTAAGAATTTTATTGCCAAACAATTGCTAGATACCTTTCTATCAATTATGTTTTATTGACAGAATATGCAATTAAATAAACAGCTATCTTTCTTTTTTTGCTGTGGGAAGTATAACTTTTTTTTGTTACGACTATTTTTCCCCAAGAGGATAGTAACTATATAATCCAGCAAAAAATGGTTGTTGTGAGATATTACACACTAATTAAAAGGAGTACAGAGAGATATTTGTTTCCCACAAAGGCTTATTCAAATTGACAATGTGCAGTCTTACAAGATGGCATTGAAACACTGATATTCTCTAGTAGCTTTTTCTTGCCGATGTTATGAGTCATTTTATTTTGCTTTCTTTTCGTCTGATGATATATTTTCTTTAACATGTTGACTCTTATTATGGCAGAAACACTTTTTCTGAATTTAAAGACTTATGTATCAACAAATTGCACATGCAAAGTGCCTCAAAAATGTTTATTTTTGATGCACTACTAGAATTATCAGTGCAATACCAGTGATATTTCCTACTAGCCTATTACAGGCTTACAGAGTGGCTCTACGTGCTGATCGACATTTTATTTTTATTTACTCGTATTGCTCTTTCCATATCTGCATTTAGTTTGAAAGTCTAATGCTTCGTTCAGAATGTACATAAGCGTTTGAAATATCAGGTGTCGGGAGGTTTAAATGATGCTCTCCCCAGAGCCCATTGTTGTCTAAAGGTTACCATAGTAACCTCAGAAGCTAGAGATTCATGTTTTTTTATATAGCGACATTGTTTTATATGTATACACTCAGATCCAATGGCCTGCACTTCTATCTTGAGACACAGGTGAAAACCTCATTTAGATCTATTCAGCTGTTCTACAGCGCCCCCAGTGATACACCTTTTCAGGTTTTTTTTGGAGCAAAGGATTAATGTGATTTGTATAGTTCATTACCTTCTATGTTCTTAAAAAGGGAGAAAAGCAGCAGACTAATTCAGAAGTACTAGAAAGCTCTTGTCCAAGCAAGGTTGGAAAGAGAAATGTATCTGCGCAAACGCTCTGCAGCACTCACCATACAGGCTGCCTATAGAGGAATGAAAACTCTTTGGCTTAATCGACAGAATAAAGCAGCCTGCCTTCTCCAAACCATATGGAGAATGCAACGTCAATGAAACAATTATGAACATTTGAAGCAGTGTGTAATCTTACTCTAGCCAAATGTTAGGAAGTGTCTGCAGCAAAGATACTACAAAAAAAATGAAGGCAGCTGCTGGAGTGATTCAATCCAGATATAGGTTCTACATCACAACCAAGCAAGCTGTGCGTTGCCAAAAGTGCACTCGTAATGTCATCTCAATACCACGATCAGTTTTCCACACAAGTCAGGAATAAGAAACTAATCACGACTGAAGCGCAATATCAATAGTCATGCTACTGTGGCCTGTGGCCCAAGTCATAATTCTCACAATGAAAATAGCCGCTAGAGAGGTGCAATATTTGGCTAGATTGAGGCAGAACTGTATCGGTGTTCAGACCTCTACAGGTACAACACTAGGTAACTACCAAACTGAGATGCCACGGGAGTCAATCGGTATGGATAAAAACTCTGCCTAGCTTGAACCACCTGTGAATATGGCTACAGAACCCGATGCAGGTGGTCACCCTAAACTTAGAGTAGAAAGGATCGCCCGGCGCAGGGAAAAATACATGACCAAGTGGTCAGAAGAAAGACTGTGCTTGGGAAAAGTCCTCCTGGAGCGACTGAAGAGTGCTGAGCTCAAGCACCTTTTTAAGGAGACATTGCTGACCTGGAGAAAGGGCTCCAATCCCAGCCAGACTAAGGATTCTCTTCCTCCATCCACTCTCATTCGAGCAGCAGAGATATCTCGAGTGAGAGTGGAAGAATGGGCTTTAGCTGTGGCGAGCTTCCCACAAACAAGGGAGGTATGTAGCAGGGACTTATCCCTGTTTAAATAAAGCAGCCTCTGAGCTCTGAGAATCCAGCTGAGAGGTAGTTGATTGCAGCTACTCAATTAACCAGTCTCCACCTGGACTAATAAGAGCTCTGTAAAAAGCCCCATGTGAGACACAGGAGAGAGATTCCTTATCTCACATTTGGGCTGACAGGAGAGCAGAGAAGCCTGCTCACAGACACTGTCTTGAGCACAAAGGCTGTGCTGAAATGAAGACACCCAGACATCCAGAGACCTATATTTCCTGTACACAGAGGACCCAGGAACCTGCCAGAGATGACATGAAGGGCCACCTGCTTAAGGTACTTCCTGAGAATTTAGGGTGATAGGCTGGTAATGGGAATATCCATCCAGTCCTTCAGATAGGGTCTGGGAAAGTAAGGTAGCCCTTACAAAGGGATACGGGTTTGTTATTTTGTTGTTTTTGTATGTTTTGCCTGGATAAAAGGAACAGGTTCAATAAAGCCAAGATATAATTTCACCCAAATCGGTCTCCATTATATGTACCTCTGCACACAACTCTTACATGTCCCTATCTACAACATAATAAACAGGGGGGCCTGGTCTATACTATTACTTTATAAACATTACTTACCTACTCTCCCTGAGACTCCACTCCTAATGTCCTCCTGGAACCTAAAACCTTCTAGAATAGTCCCTCCTCCTTATATACATGTAGCACCCTTGCTAAAATTTTGAAATACCTGCATGTTAGCCCTGGCAGTGTAGGGTGTAATTGTTGCCTTTTAAAGGTCAGTATCACCAGTACTGGCTGGTTGTAGAAAACTGCCAAAAGGGTCATATGATAACGGTGTGATCCTCGTGCAGCAATTATATCCAATGTATTCTGCCCAATAACTGAGGATGGGGTTTTACCCCTACCAAGGTTATAAAAGGGACATACATGTGCTTTTGCCTTCAGATCCAGGAGAGATACCAGGGAGTTAGGCATCCGTATTTTTATTGTCAGCCCTCAACAAATCCAGTCGCACGGTCGCAACAGGCAACTGGATTTTCCTCACTGGTGATCCGTCTTTGCAGCCCAAGCAGCACATGCAATTCTCTTTCAATTTGCCTGCTCGTGCCGGGTTAAAAAATCACCCTATCTGATTGGTCTGACGTGTGTTGGCGTGCTGCCAGGAATTTTTTGGGTGCGCAGCCAGGCTCTATATGAGCTTGCGCAGTGAAGCCCGTCCTTTTCTTTTCGATCCTGCACGGAGCAAGTAAGTAAGTAGTGCCCCATGCCTCCATTTCCTCCCCTTTACCTCCAATGCCCCCCCTTACCTCAGATGCCTCCCCTTTACCTCCGATGGGCCCCCCCTTACCTCCCATGCTCCCCCTTACCTCCAATGCCCCCCTTACCTCCTAGCAGAGAGCAGGAGGATGCCTGCGGGGAGGAGAGCAGGAGAAGGGCAGAGGCCAGGTCTGGCAGCAGTTGTAGAGGGTGGGGGCAGGGTTACCTGCAGAGGAGCTCCAGCAGTAAGACCCAGAAGTAATTGAGATCTTCCAGTGTCTACCGCCAGGGCACAAGATGGCTCCCTCCCCCCTGCTCCTCAGTGACAGGTAGGGTCCAGAATGAGGAGAGAGAGTGACAGACAAAGAGAATGGTGAGAGAGAGACAGACACACAGAATGGAGAGAGTGACAGACAGAGAATGGGGAAAGAGAGACACAGAATGGAGGTGAGAGACAGTATCAGATGTGCGGAGAGAGAATGGAGGGAATGGGGGAAGGGAGAGAAGGGAGAGAAGGGGAGGGGAAGTGAGGAGAGAGAATGGAGGGAAGTGGGGAGAGAGAATGGAGGGAAAGGGGTGGAGAGAGAATGAAGGAAATTGGGGGGGAGAGAAAGGATTGCGGGAATGGGGGGAGATAGTGTGCATTCATACGTGTAGCGCCCAAATATGTTAATGTGACTCGCGTGTGTCTAACTATTAGAAGAGGGAAGTTATGAGTGATGCTATACTGCTGCGGCAGAGTTTATTCGAGCATTTGCCCGTTCTCTGCCGCAGCAGTAGCCTGGCGCGCGCCCGAGAGTGACGGGCGCGCGCCGAAGCAGCGGAAGAGTGCCCTCCGATCGGGGCGCTCTCCCTACCGCTGCCGGGTCCGCCGGGTCCCCCGGAACCCCCTGCCGCTGTCCCGCGATCGCGGGACACCAGGGCTCCCTCGGGGAGCCCCTGGACGCGCGTGCAGGGGGCGCACGCTCCCGAAGACGCGTGACCGCGCGTCTATGACGCGCGGCACGCCGAGGGGCGGCCACTAGCAAGCCGGGAGATTTCCCGGCTTGCGGTACCGACCACACTCGAATAAAGTGTGTCGGTACTGTATATTGAGGCAGGATTCAAACGTCATTTGTGTAAGAGCTTTTTTACTCTGTCATAAAACTGTCAATCTCACAGCCTATTTATGACAGGGGGTGGGGCTTATGTTGTTTCAATGGGGAAAAAAATTATACTTAAGTTTTAGCAAAGATTATGAGAATCAGATTTCAACAGAGGTGTGTTTGGACAAAACATGTGAGTCTCTCTTTTGCGCCGTTGACTTCTCTGAGAGAAAACCTATAACATATGGTAATATATAGGGTTTTCTGGTTTATGTTTAAACCTTTTATTTTGAGAAACTGTTCTGCATTTATTGTAATTGTATGTTCATGTAATTCCCTTTTCCGTAATCTAAGCACTGTATTTTGATATATATTAAAACATTTAATAAGTGATGCTTTGGGCTCTGAATGAACTTTTGCATGCTCTGGAGGGAGTATTTACATATTCGGACACATTTTGCTACAACAGATTTTTGTGTATTAAGTGCATAGTTTTTTTCTATCAAAAACAAAGACCTGAGACCCTGGCAGATTTATTAATTACATATTTTTTGCATCTCTTGGGTGGTGGAAGCGTATAGATATTATTGCAATTGAGTAATTGGTTAATATTAACTCATTGGAGGTACCTTTGCGGAGGAGAAATGCGAGTTGGCTAGAGTAGCCGTGTGTATTAACCCTGGTTGCATATCTGAATCATGTACTCACTTGTGTGCTGTTCATGACAGGTGGTATATGGGGACGGATTTAGGGGAGATATTGTCCATTTTAGGGACCTTTGCCAAGGGGAAAATTGGGACAGCTTGCGAGCTGTGTATTAACCCTTGTCCGTATACAGGCATGTGCTTACAGGTGTGCCATACGTGTCAGACTGGATTGCACATTTAAGGGAGATGGGGTCAAACTATCCTTCTGTCTCCACCTGTAATGGTAACATGACTCTGAGGTGTAAGGACAGGTTAATCAAGTCCTGGGTTTCAGGTTTATTTCAAAACAGGAAAGCCAAGGATGCAAATCCAAATAGGCTTTAGGAAGGTGTCCTAATATTAACACTAACTAGAGTAATACAATTATTGAGCACAAGACTGGCTCAAACTATCCTCTCTGTGCTGCGAGTCCTGTACAGTGGCGGCCGCCTTTATCCTAATGCGGCCGTAGCGGCGCAACTCTGATAACCGCGGGCAGATGCAGTATATTTTGTTTTACGGAATATGTTCCGGTATTTTAGCGCTCGTAATATTATCTTATTATTAGCGCTGTCTGCAATACTGCAATACCGTCTAAAAACTCAGGTGGGCGTTCGCGAGCTGTTGTCTTCAAAGTCTAATACTGTAGCAGTTCAACCTACGTCAGTCCACAGTCTGCATGTGCGCGCGCAGTAATTGTAAATTTGCATATTTATACATGCATGTACAGTGCTGTATGTCTCATTTGAACATTGTTGAAACGCATAGGCGTGTACTGTAACAGTATCACATTTCGGCGTACTGTATATCCCCTCGCTCGACCCCGCACACACACCGGCTAATGTACTGCACTGCAGGGTATTTCAACTTCTTATCTACAGTACACCTCTCCCCCACCATTCCTTTGAATGGATGGCTTTCTGTCTTCAATCACATTCCTGTCATCACATTCCTGCATGTATAACGTGCAGTGCAGTGCAGAGCCTGGTTTGATTTATTCTTCTGTGTTGATTATTAATGCTCATTGTGGGAAAAAAAAGTTCAAGACTGACCAAAAAAAAAATATTTTTTTTTCTCGTCATTTTTGTATTTTTATTTTCTCAACATGTGCCTGCCTAAACCATCTTGATATTACGATATTCAATCGGTGCTGTAGCTTGTGTGATTTTTATGTATTTGGGGGTGTGGGGATCAAATTATTATGGTGACCTGACTGTTGAAAATATGTCATGTCTTTGAACTACAGTACAGCTAATCCTTCATGCAGCTGTACCCTGTACCCCCCTCCCCCATGCACACACACAAGGCTCGCTCAAGGATTTGAACCTCTTATCGACAGACACCTCTCCAGAGCCATTCCATTTCTAAAGCTTGCCATTGTGTTTTTAATCGTCCGTCCCTAGCTAAGCATCACCTCTCTGCGCCTGCATGTAATCCTCTTTGGGATGGGAGCTACAGTACATAGCTGATGATTACTGCGCATGCATCTGTAAGTTCACCACTGCTTGCTTGCGAAGTTCAAGAGTGAGTGACCAAAAAAATAAATATTTTTTTTTCTCTTCATTTTTTATTTTTATTTTCTCCACAAGCCTGCCTAAACCATCTTGATATTATGATTCTTAATCTGTGCTGTAGCTTGTTTGATTTTTATGTATTTGGGGGTGTGGGGATCAAATTATTATGATGACCTGAGCATCACCTCTCTGCGCCTGCGTATAATCCTCTTTGGGAAGGGAGCTAGCTGATGATTACTGCGCATTCGCCTATAACTTCACCACTGCTTGCTTGCAAATTTAAAGAGTGACCAAAAAAAAAAAAAAATTCTCGTCATTTTTATTTTCTCAACATGTGCCTGCCTAAACCATCTTGATATTACGATATTCAATTGGTGCTGTAGCTTTTGTGGTTTTTATGTATTTGGGGGTGTGGGGATCAAATTATTATGATGACCTGACTGTTGAAAATATGTCATGTCTTTGAACTACAGTACAGCTAATCCTTCATGCAGCTTTACCCCCCACGCTCCCCCCGCAGACACACAGAAGGCTCGCCCAAGGATTTCCACCTCTTATCGACACCTCTCTCAAACCATTCATTAACTTTCCTATTGTTGGCTTTCCCTTATGTTAATCTGATTATGTAACCAATTATTAAAAAGGTTACCAATTCTTAAAACTGTATGTCTTCATGAAGAATCCCCCCCACACACATTCACAGTGAATTTAAAGTTCAAAGAAATAAAATCTTGATGTAATTAAATATACGACGACAAAAGAAACAGCGCAAAAAACCTCATAGTGTAGTTAGTATATAAAAAATTATATTGTGATAAAACAGGTGAGAATTGCACATACATCAGTTTAAAATTATACTAGCAGTACATGTATATGGACATGTTACCAATCAGCAACAGATGGTGGGTAACGGTCACCAGATGGAGTCTCTTCTCCTCTCACGTCTCCCTTGGATACTCTCTGCACAGCTCAGACCGCCGTGATGTAGGGCAGGGTAGGACTGTAAAGCTACTGGCGCCACTTGATGACGTCATTGTCGCGCGCTCAAAGTGGATGCCGTACATGCAGACAGACGCCTGAAAGCCAGTGAATGAGAGCCTGCTTTCCCGCAACAGCTGCCGTGAGAACGCCGTGGGACAGCCGAATTTCATCGGGTTGCTGTGTCCACGCCGTGGGGCTGCTGCCCGACACCACGGTGGTCTGAGCTGTGCAGAGAGTATCCAAGGGAGACGTGAGAGGAGAAGAGACTCCATCTGGTGACCGTTACCCACCATCTGTTGCTGATTGGTAACATGTCCATATACATGTACTGCTAGTATAATTTTAAACTGATGTACGTGCAATACTCACCTGTTTTATCACAATATAATTTTTTATATACTATACTATGAGGTTTTTTGCGCTGTTTCTTTTGTCGTTGTTCCTTTAGCCTTGGTCTGTGGAGCCATTCCACGAATCCAGCAGCATACCCTCACACTTAAAGTAACAGGTTTATATTTAAATTGTATCACTGAATATTCACTGTTTAAGCACATATTCACAATTATTAGAGCGCCGTTCACCCTTTGTTTGTAATTAAATATGTATTTTATTTTATCAGGAAAGAAAAATACAAATAATCATTGAGAGAGGGGGGGGTTTGTGGGAATCATGACTGTAGATTCACTATTGAAGTATGCAGAAGAGAAATAACAAAATAGTACAGCACAGTTGAAAATAGAGGCTGGTGGATAATCATGATTAATGCACATTGATAATAATAAAAACAAATTTTCCATCTTCATCTTCTTCCTCATTATGTGTAGATCATTGAGAGAGGGGAGGTTTTGTGTAAATCATGACTGCACTTTAGATACACTTTACTGTACACACAGTTCACACAATGTACACATGATACCCCCCTCCCCCTTTCCATCCTTTTTTCTCTGAAAAGACAATAAAAGAAAAAATTAGTGCAGTTATGTGCATATTATGGCATAGTGTACTGTATAGCTACGCCATATTTGACTACAGTATGCAGATAGTACTGTCAAACTAGTCTATACTGGAACTACTGTATACTGTAACTTCTGTTAAATACTTTGTAATCAGATGGCTAGTGCTGCTCTCTCAGGAAAGAAAAAATGTGTGCCATACTTACCTGTATCATACAGTACTTGGTGTGCCTGTACGTACCATACTACAGTACAGTACCATACCATACTACCTTCCTGATGCTTGCCCATTACGCTCGATCACAATGGGCAACACAGTAGCAATATGGTCAATATATTTATTGCATCGTTCCACGGTGAGTACATCGTTCCAAAAACTCATTATGCCTTGCGCCAACTCATCCTTTTTGGAGGGTTTCATGACTTTTCGGATATGATCCTTCAGCTGATGCCAGACCATTTCGATAGGATTGAAGTCTGGCGATCTGTCATTGGAGGGGGAAAAAAAGGACAATTAGTTAAAGAGATACACAGTAAAAACAGTGGGAAAAAATGAGACACGGTTACCGCACTTACTCTGCTGGCGTCTTCACCCAGTTGATAACGCACTCAAGAATATGCGCTGTTGACGCGGTGTGCTTCGGATCGTTGTCCTGGTAGAAATGGTGACCATCTGGGAACTCGCGTGTGATGTATTCCCCAATCTCAGGCACAATTTGCTCTTGGAAAAAAGCTTTATTCTTGATTCCTATAACAACAAAAGAAAAGTGCTCAAAAAACTACACACTAGTACAGTACAGTGCATAAGGCAAAAGCATGTGACTTATTTTAACTTATTTTTACTTTTGCATCCTGGTCCATGCCTAGAGATGGCACCCCACACATGCATCTTCACTGGGTGTTTTGGACGCGGCTCCATAGATATGCGACCTTTTTTGTGGAATGCAAAGATGGCAAATCTCTCCACCGATACAGTAGACTCGTCAGTGAAGATGCAATCCTGGAAAGTTTCTCCACTGTCGATCCATGCCTGGGCCTGGACCACTCTCTTGATCTTGTTAACGTCCCTTATCATAGGGTATGCTCTGTAATGACAAGGGATAATTTTATAGGTACAGTACAGTTTCTTAAACAACACTTTAACCTCCTGTACTGTCCAGTACTAACCTCACACGTCAATATTTCCATCCAATTCTGCGTCTCATCTTCTTTATGCTGGTCTCGGATACAGTGTGATTGTGATTTTGCAGCAGAGTGTATTTGACCCTTAAGGCACTCTTCTCATCATTCTCTTCACTTATTTTGTCGACCAGAAGAGTTGTCTCCCTACAGTGTAAAGAAAAACAACAACCCTGTAAGTTACAGTGCAGTAGGCCACAAGTACAGCAGGCCACAAGTACAGCACATGATTTACAGCAAACAATAATAGATAGATATAATGTATGATGTAGCCAGGTCCCCTGTCGGTGCGGGGGCGGGCGCGAGTACAGCGCGTCTCCCCGTTGATGTGGCCGGGTTGCCAGGGACGCGAGCGGGCCGGTTGCCGGGGACGCGAGTGGGACGGTTGCCGGGGAAGCGATCGGGCCGTTGCTAGGGCCGTGATCGCGTCGCGAGGGTCCCGGCGGCTCGCGGAGCAGGGCGCCGCCATTGTTAGCACTATTGCGCATGCGAAGGAGCTGTATAGCGTGGCAGGACACAGAGAGGTCGCGCATGCACAGGGAAGAGCAGTCCACCCCCAGGGTGCACAGGGGCAGAGCCACATGACCCCAGTGAGCCAATAGGGCTACAGCATCTCCCTGCAAGGAGATTGATACATTTTCGCGGGCTTGCAGGCCCTTTGGCAGTTGGTGACCGGAGCAGCTAAGGGAAGGAGGTAGGGTGCAGGAGTCAGTGACTCCCTGCACTAGGCCAGCAGTCCCCTAGGCCCCAGATAGCCCTGAGTCACAGTAGCTGAGTTTTGTAGGGACAGGCCCTAGGTTAGGGACCCTGCCCCATTAGCTATTTGTTAGTTAAGGACACAGCGGATGCTGCGTTTCCTGCTGAGAGACTTGGGTTCAAGTCTCTGTCACTAAAGAGAGCTGGACTATCTTCAGGGTGGGATTGGCCCTGACGGATCACCACGCGGGAGTATCCAGGATATCGTGTAGGAGCTCGTCTGATCCTTTGCGAAGCCCGTTGCAGGCCCAAGCACTGGAGTGCTCGGCAGGTAATCTGTAACATCAAGTGCCCCAACAAATCCTATTACCAGACATAGTGGCTGCGCAGTCACACACACATTTATATGACTTGGTTGTGCGGGACATTGTGTGGGGTTACTGGACACGGGGTGGGATCATTTGGGTAAGTGTTGGCGTCCGCCATGGCACGTGAAGTGTTGGCATCCGCCGTGGTGCGTGGAGTGTTGGCGTCCGCCGTGGCGCAAGAGTGTTAGCATCCTGCGAGACGCAGTAGTTAGTGTCTCCTCTAGGGAGGGACACATGTTGATGTTACAAGCACGTACGTTCTTATGCTCGCAAGTAAAGTCATTGATTGGTTACATACGTTGTGCTGGTTATTTATATGTGTCCTGCGAGGAACCATTCCTGCTCTGCTAGGAACCATCGCAGGTGGAGGCGCTGCACCGAGTACAGGGTTACTCTTAATATAATTGCCCCAGGTTCCCCGTGGCGGAAGCTCAGCCCTCCTGTGAGCCAACAGGTAACGCACCACACCTGGTAACACTGAGTTCCCCGCACCCACACTATATCTGCGATTGGGTGGGGTGGAATATCCGTTACATTTGGAGGCGTTACTGAGATTTCACTGGGGTGCCCTATTTACTTGTATCAAATTGTCCGATTTAAACCGCCATCATGTCCGTGCCGTCAAAGCAGGACGTCCATGCTTGGGCCTTAGCGCATCAAGTATCCCCAAGACGCGCGCTTGCAGTGACGGGAGTAGCAAATGATACGGACTTATCCACAGTGTGCACACAAGTAAGAAATTGCCCGGGGTTAACCACCGCCCGGGTGGTAGACTATAAACTGGATGCTGGAGGCCGGGGGGTTACCTATCTCCTTGTCACCATGCGTGACATATGCTTAGAGACTGTTCCCCAGGTATTAAACCTACCTGAGCCCGCCGCAGAGGACTGCCTCATGATCTAGAAGGTAGAAAAAACAGAATATTCAGCGCTCGTGCTGTATGATGGTGTGGATGATCCCTTTGCAGCATGTACATAAAGCGTCTCCCCAGAAACTCTCAAATCTAGGTGAACCCCCCTTAAAAAGGGGGGAGGGCACCCTGAAATACAAGATAATAAAAAAATGCACAAATGCGCACCAGGGATTAGTGGAAGGTAATTTATTAAAAATACACACAAACTCTGAGGGGATCCAACCCCACCTCAGAACAGCTGTGCAGCTGGATGGCTAAGTACTACCCAGGAGACACCTAATGGTGACTAAACCCTAAGCTGCACAGTATACAAATACAGTAAAATTTATATAAAAACACATGAAAGAAAAAAACAAACATGAAAACAACCTATCAACATATTTGTATAGAAACCGCCATAAGGTTGGGCACTGGCAAGGGGAAACGGACACTCACACTGAGACAGTCAGCAGACTCGCGGTGTCTGCACAGGATCCGGATCTCGGCACCGCGGAGATGGAAAAAAACGCTGCTGTCTCCTGCAGGCTCCGTCTCAGCTTACCAGCATACACGCGCAGGATGACCTGTCGTGACCTCTGATGAAGTACTTGGTACGAAACGCGTAGAGGTCACGACAGGTCATCCTGCGCGTGTATGCTGGTAAGCTGAGACGGAGCCTGCAGGAGACAGCAGCGTTTTTTTCCATCTCCGCGGTGCCGAGATCCGGATCCTGTGCAGACACCGCGAGTCTGCTGACTGTCTCAGTGTGAGTGTCCGTTTCCCCTTGCCAGTGCCCAACCTTATGGCGGTTTCTATACAAATCTGTTGATAGGTTGTTTTCATGTTTGTTTTTTTCTTTCATGTGTTTTTATATAAATTTTACTGTATTTGTATACTGTGCAGCTTAGGGTTTAGTCACCATTAGGTGTCTCCTGGGTAGTACTTAGCCATCCAGCTGCACAGCTGTTCTGAGGTGGGGTTGGATCCCCTCAGAGTTTGTGTGTATTTTTAATAAATTACCTTCCACTAATCCCTGGTGCGCATTTGTGCATTTTTTATTATATTGCCTCATGATCTATCCTGACACCCAGGCTTCCAAAGAAGCGTCCACCAATACTGGACCACACACGAGCCAGCGAGTGACCAGTACGCCTCACAGGGTAGACCCCCCTAAGGTCTCTTTCACCCCGAGCGGGTTAGGAGGTGTCGCCAGCTGGGCGAGGAGCCCACCCACATCACCTACCCCTGATAGACGGCCTGGCGGGCCCCCAACCATGCCTAGCGTAGGAACTGGGACCAGTAGTCAGACCCTTAGTGGAGATCTTTCCGTGAACACGATAGCCTCCCAACTAGTAGAAGCTGTAACCATTTCGGCCCAAGCACAGAACTACCGGAAACTCAAGGCCTTTTCTGGGATTTTGCCGACGCCGGCGGGAGAAGAAGGGATCGAGGCATGGAGGGACCATACGCTTCAAGCAATAGCGGAGTGGTCGTGCTCCGAAGCCAGCGAAAGACAGAGGCTGGTCGAGTGCCTGCGAGGCCCAGCCGCCCGGCTGGTACGGACGCACCGAGACGTGGAAGGAGAAGTTACTGCACAGGAACTAGTAGAAATGCTAGTTCAGTCCTTTACCCGAAAAGACGACGAGGATGAGCCAATGGCTCAGTTCAAAGCTCTTCGCCAAAAAGAAGGACAGGATTTATCTGCTTTCGTTTGCGATCTACAGCTGTCACTGGGGACCCTCCTGAACAAAAATATAATTTCCGCCGCCGATGCGGACCGATACCGACTCAAACAGCTACTCAAGGGGTCGTTGCCTGATCACAACATAGCTATAATGATGTGGGCCGCACCGATCGCTGTATTACCCCCTAAATACGTGGACTTAATGGAGTACATCAGAGAACATGAAGTGCAGCGACATTTCCATGAATCCAAAAAGACCAAAGCTTCCATCAAGGGTGACTCCGCAGTTCCCGCTGCCCCAACAGGTAAGAAATCTTCCACCCCGAAGGAGGAAGTGACTCACCAGTCGCCTGCCAGGGAAGGCCGTGCTGCCGAGAGGTCCTCTTCCACGTACAAGGTTCGCCCGGAACGTCGCGATGTAGTTTGCTATACCTGCGGGAAGAAGGGCCACTTCTCCAACAATTGTCCGGAAAGGGAAGACCCTCCAGAGGAAAAACCTCCCGATAGAAGAAACCCAGCCCGGTCAATGGTATGCCGAGTACAAACGGCGGAGTCTGATTCCGAACCCCCTCCTAGAACCCCAGAGGGCCCGCCTGACGCCGGCTCCGGTGATGCTGTATCCCCAAGGGAAGCTTACAGTCAAGTAGGCCCCGCGGCCATCGTGCGGGTGGTAGTGGAAGGGATCTATGCATCGGCCCTACTGGACATGGGATCACAAGTGACCATTATATATCGCAAGTTCTATGACCAGCACCTTAGACACTGTCCCCTAAGTTCGGCCGAACATATGAAGGTTAGGGGGTTAAGTAATGAAGACTACCCCATCGATGGGATTGCAAGGGTGCAACTGCAAATACTTCAACTGAACACCGGCAATACACACCCCATGCATGTAGCGGCCATGGTATGCCCGGAGCCCCAAGATCAGTGCAAGTATCCAATCATCTTGGGAACCAACACTGATATAGTGCAAGCGGTAATCCGAGCATATCTGAAAGAGACTAACGAGTGGCCACTAGCTCCCGTCCTACGAGAAGAGTGCTATCGGGTATATGCCCTGGAGCGTCACGGGGACCTCTACAATCGGCAACGCGGACTGACGATCATATTACCAGGGGGAGTGCAACGGATGGCCATCTGGTGCTGTTATCCCGAACGAGATGGGAGCGATCAGCTTTTCTCTCTGGAAAGTACCCCTGAGGAAGAAACTCGGAGAGGGTATAGGGTACTACCCGAAGTGAGGGAGTGGACGACTAAGATCCCTCTACGAACCCATGTGTATGTGCAGAATCTCTCCCCCTTTCCGATGGAATTTGATGTCGACCAGAAGTTGGGTTGCATATATCCGGTCAGCCCTGTAGAAGCCACGCCCCAGGTGAAGGCGGCGGCCGTGAATGAGCGGTTAGTCCATCTGGATTTCAACTTCGGCGAGTCGACGCTGCCCACCAAGTGGAAAGAACGGCTGACAACCCAGTTGAATCAATGACGACATGTGTTCTCCACGAGTGAGATGGATGTGGGGTGCAGTTGCAGAGCCCAACATACCATTCGACTGAGTGATGCCACCCCGTTCCGGGAACGCTCTCGTCGCATCGCTCCGCGGGATGTGGGCGATGTGAGGAACGTCATTCAAGACATGGAAACCGCTGGGATTATGACGGAGTCTCGGGGGCCTTACGCGTCACACATAGTGGTGGTGCGGAAAAAGAATGGGTCAGTACGACTGTGTGTCGACTATCGAACTCTGAACAATCATACGATACCGGATCAGTACAACCTTCCTCACATTGAAGAGATCCTGAATGCTCTGAATGGAAGCCAATGGTTCAGCGTGCTCGATCTACGATCTGGGTACTATCAGGTACCTATGAATGCAGATGATCAGGAGAAAACAGCCTTCGTCTGCCCCCTTGGGTTTTACCAATTTACACATATGCCCCAAGGTATATGTGGGGCCCCTGCTACCTTCCAACGACTGATGGAGAAGACTATCAGGGACATGAGCTCTCGGGAGTGTCTCGTCTACCTGGACGACATCATTGTCTTCGGAAGAACTCTGGAGGAGCATGAAGAAAGGCTGCTTAAAGGGATCGACCGTCTTGGGAAGGAAGGGCTGAAATTGTCCCTAGACAAGTGCCGGTTTTGTCACACTTCAGTGACCTACGTGGGACACATCGTGTCGGCTCAAGGGATTGCCACCGACCCAGCCAAAGTAGAAGCGGTCGTGAACTGGCCGCGTCAAGAGAATGTCACAGAACTACGATCCTTCCTGGGGTTTTGTGGGTATTATCGTTGCTTCGTGGAAAGGTACTCTAGTAGAGCAAACCCCCTGAACAACCTGTTGAAGATATACCCCGAAGAGACCGGAAGGAAGGCCGTATCGGCTCGCCAACTGTTTGGTGATAAATGGACGTCGGAGTTTGAACAGTCCTTCCTGAAATTGAAGAAATGTCTCACCGAAGCGCCGGTGCTGGCATATGCTGATCCCTAACAACCATACGTTCTGCATGTGGATGCCAGTCTCAATGGACTGGGTGCCGTCCTACACCAGAAGCACCCCGAAGGCCTTCGGCCGGTCGCCTATATCAGTCGCAGTCTGACACCCAGTGAACAGAAATACCCCGTCCACAAGTTGGAGTTCCTGGCTCTCAAGTGGGCGATCACCGAGAAGCTCCACGATTACCTTTACGGGGTAACGTTTGAGGTAAGGACGGATAACAATCCCCTCACATACATCAATACGTCGGCCAAATTAGATGCAGCAGGACACCGATGGCTGGCCGCTCTGAACAATTACAGCTTCTCCCTGAAGTATAAGCCGGGACCATTGAATGTCGGGGCTGACGCCCTCTTCCGAAGGCCAGGGCTACTTGCTACTCAAGATGACGAGGAATGGGAAGAACTCCCAGGACCCGGAGTGCGAGCTATGTGTAGCACTGTCGCCATCGTTAACGACCAAGTGGCCTTCTCAGAATTACGAGTGGCAGATTCATTGGGATGCCAGTCGCAGGCTGTCCCAGCCGCTTACTGCAACCCAAAGTGGATGAAAATAACGCATGACAAGGTGCTACGGTGGAAAGATCTGGTAGACTACCAAATACGAGATCCTGTCGTCAGTATCATTAGGCAAGCCGTTGAAAAGAAGAACCCAGCCTTTCTGAAGAGTGCTCCCAATGACTTGGTGGCCTTGCTCATGCGGGAAGTGGACAAATTCAAAATAGACAATTGCTTACTCTATCGGGTGGTGCAATACCACAACCACCCGGATAGGCGACAACTAGTCCTCCCTAAGAACTTGCAATACATGGTGTTGAAGTCCCTACATGATGAGCATGGACATCTCGGAATAGAGAAGACCTTTGGGTTAGTCAGAGACCGTTTTTTCTGGCCCAAGATGCGAGAGGCCGCTGAACGCCACTGTCGCCGTTGTACTAGGTGTATACAGCGCAATACCCTGCCCACCAGAGCAGCCCCTATGGGCCATCTGAAGAGTTCTGGCCCAATGGACTTGTATGTATGGACTTTCTATGCATTGAGCCTGATAGCTGGGGAATATGCAACGTGCTGGTCATCACGGACCATTACACCCGGTACGCCCAGGCCTTCCCCACGAAAGATCAGAAAGCCATCACAGTGGCAAAAATATTATGGGAGAAGTACTTCATGCACTACGGTCTTCCCAACCGCCTTCACTCCGACCAAGGGCGGGACTTCGAGAGCACCTTGATCAAAGAACTGCTCAAAATGCTGAACATCGCCAAGTCACGAATGACCTCGTATCACCCCGAAGGAGATGCACTGCCCGAACGCTTTAATCGAACCTTACTGGACATGCTCGGAACACTAGAGTGCTCAGAAAACTGAATGGAGTAGACACGTGGAGGCCCTGGTGCATGCGTACAATTGCACCAGACACGAGTCAACTGGATTCTCCCCATACTTCCTCATGTTTGGGCGAGAGGCGAGGCTGCCAGTGGACGTACGTCTTAGAGTTTCGACGGATGGGATACACAATGCTACCCATTTCAAATACGTGCAAAGACTTAAAAACAGTTTACAGCAGGCCTATCAACAGGCTGAGAAGTCTACAGCTAAGCTGAACGCTGGAAATAAAAGGCGATACGATCATAAGGTCAAATATCGGGAACTTCGTCCTGGGGACGCTGTGTTACTTAGAAATCTGGGAGTCCCGGGAAAACACAAATTAGCTGACCGATGGAGAGACGGGGTAGATGAAATAGAATCTCAGATGCCTGGCCTCCCGGTCTATCGCATCAAAGACACTGAAGGCCGGGTAAAGGTATGGCACTGTAATCATCTTCTCCCCATTCCACAAGTGGGAGATGAGGACGCAGAGATACTGGCCACACCGCTCAACGGTGAGTCCGACTTATCAGAGCTGGGTGAAGAGATTGTCCATAATGAGACCCACTCTGAAACTCCTGAAGTTCCTATGGAAGTAACCTCTCAAAGGGACTACTTCACAGAAGGGGCATCTCCCGGAGGAGCTACGAATAAAGGGCCCCAAAGGCCAATGCCTACTAAGGTGGCACCAACAGGCCAGCCTTTGGATGCACAGAGCCTGTGCTTTGTGCCTAACAGAGACTGTTCAGAGACATTTCTCCCCTCAAGGGAAGAGGCTGAGCCTCAGGACTGTGTTTATTACTCCCCCGAGGGAGTTGCAGAAGAACAGCTCCGTAGGAGCCAAAGAGTCAGGTATCCTCCAAATCGGGTAACCTATTATCAAATTGGGGCACCCCATTATGAGGCTCAGCAGTGGTCTCGTAGCAGAATGCAGTCCGTACACTGCACAATACACTGCACTGTACTGTATACTGTAGGTAAGCTCAGTACATCACAAGAGTAATAAACCAATACATGCTGTATGGGTATAGAATACACATACGTACTGGAATACATGTAGAATAAATGCATACTTTTTATTTTTCGGGTTTATTATACAGTATATATATAAAAAAAGTATTGTATACGGTCTGAAAACAACAGCATACTGTTTCAGGTTTTCTATGAAGTTCTCAGTTACAGTATTCTATCCTAATCAATAACAACGGCCACTAAACTGATGACTCCGGTGCGTGTTTTTTTTTTACACAAAGCGATATTATCCATCGAAATCCCTCCATTTGCCGTTTTCCGCATGTGATGATAAAGTTTTCTTATCTGAGGAAAAACAAAAGTACAAGTTTTACTGTAAGGGTCAGTCAGTCCCCTAAAGAAGTTCCCACAGTCAGTCCCACCAATAATTTCCTCGGGGAACGTTCTCTTGTTCACATGCCTACCGTCGATGTGATGACACGCATATGCATTTCAAGAAGGTTCCAATGCGCATGCGTCTAGCTTTGCACCAATTGTTCAGTATCTACTGTAGAAGCTGCTCAGCCAATGATATTGCTTACAGGAGAATCGCTTGACTGTGCATTGATGTTGCTATTTCAAACACAGAATAAAATACGGCAACATTACTCACCATAGACTTTGCCAATCAGCTGGCGCCGAGCCACTGCCAGTCCTGTATTCTTGATTATACACGTAGTTGACAGGTGACAACAGGACTACTACACCTGTAGTCAGCTGATGAGGCTGGAAATCGCTTTGGTACATGCAGCTTGCTGGAATCTGTACGCGAAATCCGGCTCAGGCTGCAGATATACGGGTGGGGACAGACAGCAAGGGTTGCCGGTCACCAGGTTTTCACTGACGGTCGGACCGTTATTGGAAGCCGGTGCTGGTGCAGGCGCATTGCTTGCCTGCGACTGACGTTTCTTAGTTGGTTTTAACATGACCTATCGCCTTTTGAAGTCTCCATGATCAAAGATACATTTGCTACACACCAATACCCTCTTTTAACGTACCGTGTGCGGGATCAAACGAAAAAAACACGGATCGATACATAACTTTTTCCTTATTGCACACTTCCACACATGAGCATCTGGTGAAGATTTGTAAAAGTCATAGTTTTCGCTAAAATAATGATAAATTTGACCAACTGTTGCCATCTTATCATCTGTTGCATTAATCGCAGCCCATATTAAATAAGCGTACGTTATGTCGGGTTTTTGGAACACGGACCGCTGTGGCGCACTTATGTCGGGACTCGCAGGACAATAAAACAATACCAGACACTGCGCATGTATTTTTTAATATGAAAAGCCTAAATTGATACATTATTGTAACTTCTTCAGTACCAAGGTCAATTTACAATGGGCCACTGTCACTGTGGTATTTTTTTCAAACACCTGCAAGTCGACACATTACTGAAGCGCATGCGCATTACAACTCATGAATATCTGCCATCTGGCGGATACGCGAAGAATTGAATTATTAAATCTGAACCATTATCAATAAAAACATCAATAAACACATCAACCTGCGGGTGACGCCGGAATGAATGCAACATGAATGCGGCATGAACGCGGTGAAGTGCGTGGCATTCGGATAAAATCCCTGAAAAAGATCGGAGAATAAAAGGGGCTGCGGCTGTAGTTGTAGGTTTTTGCCCAAGACCACTTTACAAATTGCACAAGCCCAGAACTACGCATAATGAATACCCATTCAGATGAAGCTCACTACAGGCGGTCCTCGCTTTTCCGACAGAATGCGTCCCACTAGCCGCCGTCGGTTAACGGACCGTCAGCTTGCGGGTCCCATGTTAATCGGTGACGGGGACCGGCAGACTGCATTATGCGACGTTGGATAAGGCATCCGTCGGAAACCAGGACGTTGGTAAAAGAGGACCACCTGCATTTTCCTTTTAAATCTTTCCACGCCTTTTAGGGGCGTCTCTGGCAGCAAATCTATATATATATATATAAAAGTGAAATCTGGTTTGTCTGTGGGTCTGCCACGCCTCTCACTCTCAGCCTCCCACTCTCATTGGCCTGCGGGGTGGGGTGACGTCACAGCCAGGGTTTCGCAGGCTATGGGACTCACACCACCCTCACACCGCGTGCACCTCTGAGAAGTGGCGACCCACACGCCTGCACCGCCGCACAATCCAACTGCCTCGCCTCACACCCTCCGCCCACCCGCCTCTTCTTCTCATTCCGCGGGCTCGCCGGGGACCGAGGTGAAGGGGGGGGGGGGAACAAGTGCCGCACAACCACCTGGCCACTCTCCTCTTCTCCTCCTCACCCCGCGGGACCGGGGGTGGGGAACGACCGCCTGGGACAGAGGTGAGGGGGGGACAGAGGTCAGCGCGACAACAGCAGTGAGCCGCCGCTGCCAAGACACCCTCCTGCACACCCTCCTGCACGCGCCTCCAATGAGTCGCGCACAGCTACACGCCCGCCACAGGCCCTTCGCGCCGGGGACAGAGGTGAGGGGGGGAACAAGCGCCACTAAGCCCACATCACTCACCACTGTTCTCCTCCACACCCGCGGGACCGAGGGGTGGGGGGGGAACACGACCGCCACTGACCGGGGTTAGGTGGCTGAACGGACACGCGTGCCGCCGGGAACATTTTCGGGACCAAGGTGAGGGGGGGAAAAGTGCCGGGAACGGAGTGCCGCACCCGCCCACTCTGCTTTTCTCCCGCGGACCACCCACTCCCTAACTCCCATCGTCCCATCGCCACCCACCCACTGCCTCCCACTCACTCACCCACTGCCTTCGTCCCACCCACTCACCGCCTCCCACCCACCGACTCCCACCCACCCACTTACCGCCTCACACCCACCCACCGCCTCCCACCCACCCACTCACCGCCTCCCACCAACTCACCGCCTCCCACCCACTCACCGCCTCCCACCCACCCAGTCACTGCCTCCCTCCCACCCAGTCACTCCCACCCACCCAGTCACTGCCTCGCACCCACCGCCTCCCAGCAACCCAGTCGGAAAATTAAATCCCGGGCAACGCCGGGTATATCAGCTAGTGGTTTCATAAAAATAGATTAATTCTTGTAATAATAAAACATATAGCCATTAAACAACATAGATTTAAGACAATTACACATCATTCTACTCCATACCCTCCAATTGTACCTTTTAGCAGGTACACTACACTTTTGAGTTATGTAAGACCAGGTTTACCTACTGCTGCGGCACAGTTTATTCGAGCATTTGCCCGTTCTGTGCCGCAGCAGTAGCCTGGCGCGCGCCCGAGTGTGACGGGCGCGCGCCGAAGCAGCGGAAGAGCGCCCTCCGATCGGGGCGCTCTCCCTACCGCTGCCGGGTCCGCCGGGTCCCCCGGAACCCCCTGCCGCTGTCCCGCGATCGCGGGACACCAGGGCTCCCTCGGGGAGCCCTGGACGCGCGTGCAGGGGGCGCAGGCTCCCGAAGACGCGTGACCGCGCGTCTATGACGCGCGGCACGCCGAGGGGCGGCCACTAGCAAGCCGGGAAATCTCCCGGCTTGCGGATCTGGCCGCACTGCGATAAAGTGTGTCGCCAGTGTATTAATCCTTTGAGTGCCAGAGGGGCTACAGTCCGGAAAAAGAGTTCTCTTCCATTTCCCTATATTTCAGCTGAGCTCCATGAGAACACAAGACACGATCAAAGCTGGGAATATAAGCACTCTTTGGTCAAGAC
Organism: Ascaphus truei; assembly: GCF_040206685.1. Taxonomy (NCBI): domain Eukaryota; kingdom Metazoa; phylum Chordata; class Amphibia; order Anura; family Ascaphidae; genus Ascaphus; species Ascaphus truei. Next base: position 304,718,531 of record NC_134483.1, on the reverse strand, counting down.
ATAGCCACTACGTCATGGGAAACCCAGAGTGCCAGATCCCATGGCGTAGTGACTACTTCTTCGGGCACCCAAAGCAGTGGTGGGATTCAGCCGGTTTGCGCCGGTTCATGCGAACCTGTTCTTAGGATTTCTGAACCGGTGCTTAAAAGGCAGCGGCGAGAGATGGTATGCGGCAGCGGGCTTAATGTATTATCCGGTAATAGAATTACTTGAGTGAGAGTCAGAGCAGGACTGCAGGGGAGGTGCAGCATCTAGCAGTCTGACCCGGAACTTTCTGTCTGCTGCTATAGAGCGCTCCTCACCACATGCAGTTCTCTCCTGCTCTGACTCAAGATATTCTACTACAGTACTAGCTAATTCTTTAAGCCGGGGGAGCCCTCCCCGTGACTGTGTCCTCCCAGGTAGGCATGGAGTAGGACTGGGAGAGATGTGAGGGAGGCTGGGAGAGACGTGGGGGGGGGGCAGCATAAGATGTTAGGGGGGCAGCGTAAGATGTTAGGGGGGCTGGGAGAACCGTGTGGGGGGCCTGTGAGAGCTGTGAGGGGGGCTGGGGGAGACGTGATTGGGGCTGGGAGAGATGTGAGGGGGTTGGGAGATATATGAGGGGGCTGGGAGAGATGTGAGGGGGGCTGGGAGATATATGAGGGGGGCTGTGAGAGATGTGAAAGGGTCTGGGGGAGATTTGAGGGTCTGCGGGAGATGTGAGGGGGGCTCTGGTCTCTTCCCTCCCCTCCCCCTGTGCAGTCCTGTTCAACGGAATAAAACGTTAAAAAAAAAACACAAAACACCCCCCCCCCCGATGAGAGAGAGCCTGTTGCTAAAAAAAAAATGAATCCCACCACTGACCCAAAAGGTAAGCTGCATAGGTTAAGGGACTTCCATAGGACTTGCTTAGTAGTGCCTCCCTACAGTACTGTACAAGTAGAGGAACTACAATAGAACGTATTTTTTATGTACAAAAATGTTGGCGGGTCTATCTATGAAGTTTCAGTTACATCCAGCTTTTATTCCCATCATCAATGGCTTCCTACACCTCCATTTATTTATACAAATCTACTATATATTTCTGAAAGCACTGTATGTCTGCATCACTAGCAGCAATCTCATTGGTCCCTTGGCCCGCCCGCCCCCGCACACCTCTCATTGGGCTCACACACTCACACCACCCCCTTGGCCCGCCTCCCACACCTCTCATTGGCCTGAGGCGGAGTGAAGGGCCAAAGGTCCAAAAAAAAAACCACACACACACACACATCTCTGTCCTCTCCCCCCCCATCACACTCACCTCCCCCCCTCCCCGGTGCTCACCTCCCTCCCGCTCCACTCCCTCCCCGGCGGGGGGACACGCGCCCACCTAAGACGCGCCCGGAAGCCGCTCCACTCCCGCACTCACCTCCCTCCCGCTCCACTCCCTCTACACACCACTCCACTCCCGCTACACACCACTCCCTCCCACTCCCGCACTCACCTCCCGCCCGCTACACACCACTCCCTCCCGCTACACACCACTCCCTCCCGCTCCACTCCCGCACTCACCTCCCTCCCGCTCCACTCACCTCCCTCCCGCTACACACCACTCCCTCCCGCTACCCACCACTCCCTCCCGCTCCATTCCCTCCCCGGCGGGGGAACAGGCAGGCTGCCACGCGGCGAATAAGATGGCGGACCCCCTTCCTCCCTCGCGCTCCATTCCCTCCCGCTCCACTCCCTCCCGCTCCACTCACCTCCCTCCCGCTCCATTCCCTCCCGCTCCATTCCCTCCCGCTCCATTCCCTCCCGCTCCACTGACCTCCCTCCCGCTCCACTCACCTCCCTCCCGCTACACACCACTCCCTCCCGCTCCACTCACCTCCCTCCCGCTACACACCACTCCCTCCCGCTCCACTCCCTCCCCGGCGGGGGAACAGGCTGCCACGCGGCACGTAAGATGGTGGACCCCCTTCCTCCCTCGCGGCGCCGAGTGAGAAGATGGCGGCGGCCGGAAGTACAGGTAGGTGTTGCGTGTGTCGCTCCCCCACCTCCCTCCCACCTGCGGCACCGCACGGAACTGAGAAAGGGCGCATCACGGGAATGAGACGTGTGTGTGTGTGTGTGTGTGTGTGTGTGTGTGTGTGTGTGTGTGTGTGTGTGTGTGACTGAGTGTGTGCGACACTGCCCCCCCTACTGTCCACTGCCCCCCCCTCCTGTCCACCCCTCCTGTCCACTGCCCCCCCTCCTGTCCTCCCCTCCTGTCCACTGCCCCCCCCTCCTGTCCACTGCCCCCCCTCCTGTCCACAGCCCCCCCTCCTGTCCACAGCCCCCCCTTCCTGTCCACTGCCCCCCCCTCCTGTCCACTGCCCCTCCCCTCCTGTCCACTGCCCCCCCTCCTGTGCACAGCCCCCCCTCCTGTCCACAGCCCCCCCTTCCTGTCCACTGCCCTCCCCCTCCTGTCCACTGCCCCCCCCCCTCCTGTCCACTGCCCCCCCTCCTGTCCTCTGCCCCCCCCCTCCTGTCCACTGCCCCCCCCTCCTGTCCTCTGCCCCCCCCTCCTGTCCACTGCCCCCCCCTCCTGTCCACTGCCCCCCCTTCCTGTCCACTGCCCCCCCCTCCTGTCCACCCCTCCTGTCCACTGCCCCCCCTCCTGTCCACAGCCCCCCCTTCCTGTCCACTGCCCCCCCCTTCTGTTCACTGCCCCTCCCCTCCTGTCCACTGCCCCCCCTCCTGTCCACTGCCCCCCCTCCTGTCCACAGCCCCCCCTCCTGTCCACAGCCCCCCCTTCCTGTCCACTGCCCTCCCCCTCCTGTCCACTGCCCCTCCCCTCCTGTCCACTGCCCCCCCCTCCTGTCCACTGCCCCCCCTCCTGTCCTCTGCCCCCCCCCCTCCTGTCCACTGCCCCCCCCTCCTGTCCACTGCCCCCCCCTCCTGTCCACTGCCCCCCCCTCCTGTCCACTTCCCCCCCCTCCTGTCCACTGCCCCCCCCCTCCTGTCCACTGCCCCCCCCTCCTGTCCACTGCCCCCCCCTCCTGTCCACTGCCCCCCCCTCCTGTCCACTGACCCCCCCTCCTGTCCACTGCCCCCCCCCTCCTGTCCACTGCCCCCCCCCTCCTGTCCACTGCCCCCCCCCTCCTGTCCACTGCCCCCCCCCCTCCTGTCCACTGCCCCCCCCCTCCTGTCCACTGCCCCCCCCCTCCTGTCCACTGCCCCCCCCCCTGTCCACTGCCCCCCCCCTCCTGTCCACTGCCCCCCCCCTCCGTTCCACTGCCCCCCCCCTCCTGTCCACTGCCCCCCCTCCTGTCCACTGCCCCCCCTCCTGTCCACTGCCCCCCCCTCCTGTCCACTGCCCCCCCCTCCTGTCCACTGCCCCCCCCCCTCCTGTCCACTGCCCCCCCCCTCCTGTCCACTGCCCCCCCCCTCCTGTCCACTGCCCCCCCCCTCCTGTCCACTGCCCCCCCCCCTCCTGTCCACTGCCCCCCCCCCTCCTGTCCACTGCCCCCCCCCTCCTGTCCACTGCCCCCCCTCCTGTCCACTGCCCCCCCCTCCTGTCCACTGCCCCCCCCCTCCTGTCCACTGCCCCCCCCCCTCCTGTCCACTGCCCCCCCCCTCCTGTCCACTGCCCCCCCTCCTGTCCACTGCCCCCCCTCCTGTCCACTTCCCCCCCCCCTCCTGTCCACTGCCCCCCCCCTCCTGTCCACTGCCCCCCTCCTGTCCACTGCCCCCCCTCCTGTCCACTGCCCCCCTCCTGTCCACTGCCCCCCCTCCTGTCCACTGCCCCCCTCCCCCTCCTGTCCACTGCCCCCCTCCCCCCTCCTGTCCACTGCCCCCCCTCCTGTCCACTGCCCCCCCCCTCCTGTCCACTGCCCCCCCCCTCCTGTCCACTGCCCCCCCCCTCCTGTCCACTGCCCCCCCCTCCTGTCCACTGCCCACCCCTCCTGTCCACTGCCACCCCCTCCCCCCTCCTGTCCACTGCCCCCCCTCCTGTCCACTGCCCCCCCCTCCTGTCCACTGCCCCCCCCTCCTGTCCACTGCCCCCCCCCTCCTGTCCACTGCCCCCCCCCTCCTGTCCACTGCCCCCCCCTCCGGTCCACTGCCCCCCCCCTCCTGTCCACTGCCCCCCCCTCCTGTCCACTGCCCCCCCCCTCCTGTCCACTGCCCCCCCCTCCTGTCCACTGCCCCCCCTCCTGTCCACTGCCCCCCCCTCCTGTCCACTGCCCCCCCTCCTGTCCACTGCCCCCCCCTCCTGTCCACTGCCCCCCCCTCCTGTCCACTGCCCCCCCCTCCTGTCCACTGCCCCCCCCTCCTGTCCACTGCCCCCCCCTCCTGTCCACTGCCCCCCCCCCCTCCTGTCTACTGCCCCCCCCTCCTGTCCACTGCCCCCCCCCTCCTGTCCACTGCCCCCCCTCCTGTCCACTGCCCCCCCCTCCTGTCCACTGCCCCCCCCCCTCCTGTCCACTGCCCCCCCCCCTCCTGTCCACTGCCCCCCCCCTCCTGTCCACTGCCCCCCCTCCTGTCCACTGCCCCCACTCCTGTCCACTGCCCCCCCCTCCTGTCCACTGCCCCCCCCCTCCTGTCCACTGCCCCCCCTCCTGTCCACTGCCCCCCCCCTCCTGTCCACTGCCCCCCCCCTCCTGTCCACTGCCCCCCCTCCTGTCCACTGCCCCCCCCCTCCTGTCCACTGCCCCCCCCCCTCCGTTCCACTGCCCCCCCCCTCCTGTCCACTGCCCCCCCTCCTGTCCACTGCCCCCCCTCCTGTCCACTGCCCCCCCCTCCTGTCCACTGCCCCCCCCCTCCTGTCCACTGCCCCCCCCTCCTGTCCACTGCCCCCCCCCTCCTGTCCACTGCCACACCCTCCTGTCCACTGCCCCCCCTCCTGTCCACTGCCCCCCCCCTCCTGTCCACTGCCCCCCCCTCCTGTCCACTGCCTCCCCTCCTGTCCACTGCCCCCCCTCCTGTCCACTTCCCCCCCCCCTCCTGTCCACTGCCCCCCCCTCCTGTCCACTGCCCCCCCCCCCCTCCTGTACACTGCCCCCCCCCTCCTGTCCACTGCCCCCCTCCTGTCCACTGCCCCCCCTCCTGTCCACTGCCCCCCCTCCTGTCCACTGCCCCCCCTCCTGTCCACTGCCCCCCTCCCCCTCCTGTCTACTGCCCCCCTCCCCCCTCCCCCCTCCTGTCCACTGCCCCCCCCCTCCTGTCCACTGCCCCCCCCTCCTGTCCACTGCCCCCCCCCTCCTGTCCACTGCCCCCCCCTCCTGTCCACTGCCCCCCCCCTCCTGTCCACTGCCACCCCCTCCCCCCTCCTGTCCACTGCCCCCCCTCCTGTCCACTGCCCCCCCCCTCCTGTCCACTGCCCCCCCCTCCTGTCCACTGCCCCCCCTCCTGTCCACTGCCCCCCCCTCCTGTCCACTGCCCCCCCCCCTCCTGTCCACTGCCCCCCCCTCCTGTCCACTGCCCCCCCTCCTGTCCACTGCCCCCCCCTCCTGTCCACTGCCCCCCCTCCTGTCCACTGCCCCCCCCTCCTGTCCACTGCCCCCCCCTCCTGTCCACTGCCCCCCCTCCTGTCCACTGCCCCCCCCTCCTGTCCACTGCCCCCCCCTCCTGTCCACTGCCCCCCCCTCCTGTCCACTGCCCCCCTCCTGTCCACTGCCCCCCTCCTGTCCTCTGCCCCCCCCCTCCTGTCTACTGCCCCCCCCTCCTGTCCACTGCCCCCCCCTCCTGTCCACTGCCCCCCCCTCCTGTCCACTGCCCCCCCCTCCTGTCCACTGCCCCCCCCCCTCCTGTCCACTGCCCCCCCCCTCCTGTCCACTGCCCCCCCCCTCCTGTCCACTGCCCCCCCTCCTGTCCACTGCCCCCCCCTCCTGTCCACTGCCCCCCCCTCCTGTCCACTGCCCCCCCCCTCCTGTCCACTGCCCCCCCCTCCTGTCCACTGCCCCCCCCCTCTTGTCCACTGCCCCCCCTCCTGTCCACTGCCCCACCCTCCTGTCCACTGCCCCCCCCCTCCTGTCCACTGCCCCCCCCTTCCCACCGCCTCCCCCCTTCCCACCCCCTTCCCTCCCCCTTCCCACCGCCTCCCCCTTCCCACCCCCTTCCCTCCCCCCTTCCCACCCCCTTCCCATCGCCTCCCCCCCTTCCCACCCCCTTCCCACCGCCTCCCCCCCCCTTCCCACCGCCTCCCCCCCTTCCCACCGCCTCCCCCCCCTTCCCACCGCCTCCCCCCCCTTCCCACCGCCTCCCCTCCCCCTTCCCACCGCCTCCCCCCCCCTTCCCACCGCCTCCCCCCCCCTTCCCACCGCCTCCCCCCCCTTCCCACCACCTCCCCCCCCTTCCCACCGCCTCCCCCCCCCTTCCCACCGCCTTCCCCCCCCCTTCCCACCGCCTCCCCCCCTTCCCACCGCCTCCCCCCCCCCTTCCCACCGCCTCCCCCCCCTTCCCACCGCCTCCCCCCCCCTTCCCACCGCCTCCCCTCCCCCTTCCCACCGCCTCCCCCTTCCCAACACCTCCCCCCCCTTATCCCACCACCTTCCCCCCTTCCCACCACCTCCCCCTTCCCCCCTTCCCACCACCTCCCCCTTCCCCCCCTTCCCACCACCTTCCCCCTCCTCCCCCTTCCCACCAACTCCCCCCCCTTCCCACCACCTCACCCCTCCTCCCCCTTCCCACCACCTCCCCCCTCCTCCCCACCACCTCCCCCTTCACACCACCTCCCCCCTCCTCCCCCTTCCCACCACCTCCCCCCACCCACCGCACGCCTTCAACAGACTCCCCACACACTCGACACACACCTGCCGCATTCTGACCCTACGCAACAATATCACTGACCAGCTGTCACCCGCACTCGCCACACACCCGCCGCCTCACACCCTAGCAGGACCCCAACCCACAGCCACCACTCACTACCCACGCGCCACCCGTACTGAACACCCACCCGCCGCCTCACACACGCTCACACCCTAGCAGGACACACGCCTCACATTTTTACATCACTTATGTCACCAAAATATACATTGTACTGTGGTGTGTTTACAATAAACCATTTTTTTACAACATCGTATTACATTTTCTTCCATCTTTCTTTTCAACATTATTATCCAACCTTTACAACAAATAGTCACCTATTGTTCCACCATTTATAAATAATAATACCTATTAGGTATTTACATCCCGGGCAACGCCGGGTCTCTCAGCTAGTAAAATATAAATTCCATTAAGTCTCACTTGGTCTAGAACCCCCAAAATGTTACTTATTTGGTCCATGGACGCTTCATTACATTGTGAGCTGCAGCAAATGTGAAAATACATGCACCCTACAGTAAAGGGGTAAACGTAATATTAATTTCCCAGCTAGCACTACAAATCTCATTCACTTAAAATCTTACTGTCCTAAAAATAAAGTTTTAACATTTTTGAATCGTTTTTTTTTTATTTATTTTTTCCTTCGCGCAAGTGTTGCTGGGAGTTGTAGTCTCCTCTCCCCGCTGTTTCCTTGTCTGCCTGCACGTAGACCCGCAGCGAGCACAAAATCAGATCCGGAGGCTGGAGCGGTGGTTCCCGTCCCCTGGAAGCACCCACTCCCAAAGTAACTCCAGAAGCAGCGCGGTGTGCATTTTGGGCTCTGTTGCGCGCGGGTACCGGCAGCTCCTGGGTCAGGGTTCGGTCCTAGCCTCTCTGAGTTGCTTTGCATAGGAGCAGTGAAGCTCTTTACTGGTGTGTGTGTGTGATGCGTAAAAGTTCTGGTGGTCACACTGGCTGGCGCTCTGTAGTCTCGGTCCAGCCACTGACTGTAGGTTTGCAGCATGTTGACACTAGCAAGCTGCCAGGAAGATCTTTTAATCGGTTGAATTCATCCTTCTGTCTTCAAGGTTTGATTTACTTTGATAGTGGATGTGCATACATATGTATTTACTTTCAGTGGTGTGTAATGTTCTGGAAAAGGAATCAAATGCATTGGAAGGACTTCTTGTGTTGACTCTTTCGCTGCCAGCGGGGTAATGTGTGCGTGTCTTGCCTCTCTGGTAGTGAATGTGTTAATTTAGTTAGAAGACTAATGTACCAAAACTGTGGTTTAGCTTTGCTATGTTGATGTGATTGACATGATTTTGATCCTGTGGCATGTTGTAGGTGGGTATTGTAAGTAGGCTGATTCCTCGGTTCTTGACAGGTATTTTCTAAACTGTCTTAATCTCTGTGCTGCTGACCCCCACTTTTAACATATCCCAGTTCCTCTTGTGTCATGGTTGCTGATGCCATCACAACATAATGGTAGTAGTTTCATCCAATGGCTTGAGATCCATCCCCATTTGGATTGGTGGATTGTTTGTGTATAAAGTGACAGCGAGGAGAGAATATGACGACATAGTAGGGAATTTCTCAGATTGTTCAAGATCTTAATTCACTTAAATGGATTTGGAAGCTTTGGAGGTTTTACATGTGGCATTGGTCACTTGTGTGTTTTCATCTGACTTCTCATGACCCGTGATTGTAGCTTTAATGGTGAACCACAGAACCAACTTCCTCTTTTGGTGGCGCTATTATGTGACAATCCTAGTCTTTTGTGAAATGAAAACGTGCAGCCATTAGTGACCGTATTGGTAATTTCAGTCCTAAAGTTTGGGTAATTGTTCTTTTGTGTGGCAATAGTGCATTGCAGAAGTTCACTGTAGTGTCAGATAATTCAACTAAACGACACTATTGCAGAATTTCTTTGATTTATATTTACCTGTAATGTTAAAACAGTCAAATAATACATTGGATGCAAACCAGAGAACAGACGTGTGTGTGTGACAGGAGGAAGCTTTATATCACTGTACTAGAGCATATGAGTTTGTCAATTGGGTTGGGCTTAGAAAACAAATGCACTGAGAACCCTCAACAGGGATTTGCTGAGGACTAATGTTGTAATGTGTTAGTCATCCATTATCTGCCTCTTTTCACAGGTTCTCACTGAAGACGGGTGTTGGCATGATGCTGGGTAATTGTGAGTGATCTGTAACTTGTAGTTGCAGAGCACCAGGGTGCAAGCCCCTTGCGGGGGGGGGGGGAGTCAAGCATCTCAACTTGCACTGTGCTGGAACATCTTTCCCGCACGGAAGTACAACGTTAGCCTAAAGAAAAAACTGTGTTCAATCAGGAGGATGTTTCTTTCCAGCAAATCCTAGATCCCAGAGTTGCATCGTCCACCTTCCAGCGCTTCACCTCCTGAAGACGGATGGGCTGTCAACAGCTGTAGGATGCCTGTGGGGCTCGCAGTAATGAAGTAGTGGGCTGATACAGCAGCCTAATTGCCAGGATTACAACGCTGCCTTTTATTTGCCACCGTAATAAGGCAAGGAACAGCAGGGTGAACATGGCCAGCCTCATTAGCAGCTTGATCCTACTATTTCTTATTTTCCAAGACAGCTGTTACTGTTTCAGGAGCCCTAGATCTGTCTTTAAGAGGTGAGGAAAGTTTAAGCTTATGTGAGTGGATATAGATATAGATTTTTTTTTTAAGTAGTCCACTTTATTTGACACACAGATGTAATTGTTTTGTCCTCAAGTCTTTTTTGTGATATTGATTTTTTTCTTAATTTGTGTGTGTGTGTGTGTGTGTATGTATATATATATATATATATAATATATATATATAAAAAAAAAATTTTTTTATTATTATAAAGGTGTTGGGTATTCACTGCTGTGCTTCTGTACGATGAAATCTGCACATTTACATGAATACATTTGTCCTCTGATGGTGTTTAAAAATGAGCTGTGATTGCTAGGAAAACATAAATGTATCAGTCTCTATAATTATTACATTAAATATTTATACGCACATATATTATTCACTACAATATTCTCTGATTATTCCATTTCGTATGCATCTTTCTCTTCCAAAGGCCTGTATTATTTCTGAAAAGCTTTGTTATTTAAGGAAGTATTATTTTTACAGCCACTATACTCATGTCTATTTTGTACAGTGTATTAATAGATCGAGAGTATAGATGATCTACAACAAATTTGCGCAAATGCATGCCAGTTAAGAATTGGTTGGTCATGAGTTCCTAATGTCAACAGATTTCATGCAACAATGCAAACTTCTTGCCAGTTTATATTTACACATTGAATTTCAATTCCCAACATATTTGGCGCAGAATGCAATTCTGTAATATTGTTTTATTTATTAATGCCATTTCTACATATATTAGCATAGAAAATATCTGTACCCCTGAGAAACTGAGAAACCAGTTTATTTAGAAAAAGCAATTGCTTTAATTGTCTGATTCACTGGTCCATCGTGATCTAGCAACCATACGCTTACTTCAAATCCTCTCTCTGCCCCTGTACCTTAAAAAAAAAATATATATATATATAGCAAATGGCAATATTACTGTGTAATTTGCATGTCATTATATATATAATTTATCATTCTATAAATAAAAGTTCTGGCAGATTTATTAGATTGGAAAAACACACACATGAGCAGGAAATGAAAACCGGAGTAGAAATGCTAGAGAAGATTACTTTAGATGCAGAAAGCAGGTATTGTTTGAACAAACATAAATGACAGACATCCTGTGATAGATCCTGATGTTCCATGAACAGCTCTGTTTTATTTATTATGCTTATGTAAATAATATTCTAGTCATGTGCTCATATTAAAATGTTTTATGATGCAAGATCTTTACTCATGCTCCTTTTAGGTTCATCATTAAATTACAAAATGGGTTTAAACTGATGTGAAGGGGTCAACTCATGTCTATGTTGGCATAACTAATTACTTTAATAAGGCATTAAATCATCTACAATGATTAGTCAAGACAATTATAAGATGTGAAAGCATCATAGAATCCCAAATCTAACATTGGTGTGCATCTTTCTAATTCCATTGAGCTCCATGCTGAAAATGAACAGTTTGGCTGTCCAAGCTTCTTCTACAGCATTCTGGAAAGTGAAAGATACTGCTGCAAACTTTACTGCGTATTACAAAAAGTATCAATGAGTGTGAACTGTTTGCAGCTGTCATATTGCCTCTAGTCTAGGTTTAGGAGCCTAATCAAACCTATTCCTATTCTTCTGGATCCCGTTACCAAGATGGTTTAATGATTTATTTGTAGTAAGATAAATAAATAAATACAGCTATCTTTTATATACTGTCCTATTATCTACTTATATCACAGCCTCTACCTCTGTCGCAGCTCACAGCCTTCATTGTCTATGCACTTAGAATTTCCAGTTTTAGTCCTTTTTACTAACTAATACTGTACTTCACTTTCTAAATGTGTTGTCTTCTCAGCATGTGTACGGTTTGCTACTTATATCTGAAGAAAAGATATTGAACTTGTCTTAATTACTTGATTTGTAGTTACAAAATAGAGCTCATTACTGTAACTTGTAGGCATGTAGAACAGAGTTCATGATGGAATAAAAAAAAGAAACTTAAAATGTTTATTTTTCATTTTTTTTTTATTGAAGATATAAGGAACCATCCAGATTTCTTTCCAATGACTGCTTGGGAACAACACGGCCTGTAATGTCTCCAGGCTCGTCAGATTATACACTGGATATACGAATGCCAGGGGTAACACCAGCAGAGGTGAGGAGTAATTGTTGTTCATATTGTGCTATGATATTGGGGGATAGAGAACACCTGTGAAACAATGAAGGAAAGAGAACACCTGTGAAACAATGAACGGGATAAGGTCTCCGGTATGGTTAGCACAAAAATAAATGTAGATTTACAACTTTGGTAAGGATGGGCGCAATTACTTCTACAGTATTACTTTCTTACCACTTCATTGCAGCAGTTTTCTATCAGTGTGTTAACATTTTTGTCAGAAATGACTAACAAATACAATATGTATTCACAAAGAGAAATTATTGTTGAAAAATAATCAGACATTTTTTGTATCATGTGCTTTTCACAACTGTATTGTATAGTCTACAAAGGTATAGTTCAATTTCTTGCAATTTTTTTGTTGCAATGGAGCAATCCATGCAATATCCTGTGTTAAAAAATAAAAAAAAACATTTCTTTAGTATTAAATTATGCTTACTAAAAAACTATTTTTGAATTCACTTGTTAATGCCATTTTTAGTGAGTTTTAATATAATGAGCATCCTTTGATTTCTATAGCGGGTTTTAGCACACATCCCCAGCAGTGCAAGATTTTTTTGTAACACTTTCCTGTGTGTGATCATTTGTTACCAATATCACCAGCAGTTTGAGCTGTAAACTGTAACAATAGATAATGTTATCTTGGTAATAAAAGGATACATTGTAGCTGCTGAGTTACACGGACTGAAGGATTGATTGAAACTGAAAGGCAGCTGTTTAGTGAACCCTGGGAAGCAGGATTTTGCTGATCAATCATGGGAGAACCAATCAATCATTCATTTAGGTAATTTGTTTTCAATAAAGGTAATGAAAGTGTCCATATATTTATTTATTTAAAGTACTGTTTGGATTGCCTCTTTAAATCTTAATCATGTAATCATTAATTTAGATGATTTCTTGCCTTACAGGAATCCTTGTTTTTAATTGTTGTGCCCAGCCTTTTAGAAGCACTAATGTTCCATTTTCAGTCTGTTTTCCTGTTATACGTCTGAATTAAATTAGCTCTAAATAACTAGCCTCTCATTACCCCTTCTGCAATAATATATTCAGTAGGAAAGTTTCGAGCACTACATTTCATGGTGAATTGTTTTTCAGACTGCTCGGCGGGAAGTAAAAGCAGCAAGATGTGAAATCTTATATGGATTTTTAAAATAAATCAGTTCTAATAATATTTTTCAATTCTTAATACCATTTTTAATGAGTTTTTAACACATCCTTTGATTTTCTATAGCGAGTTTAGCTCACCTCCCAAGCAGTGCAAGATTTGTGATAATTTGTTGCCAATGTTCCCAGCAGTTTGATCTGTAAATTGTAACAATAGATAATGTTACCTTGGTAATATAAGGATACATTGTAGCTGCTGAGTTACACTGACTGAAGCAGCCATTATGTTGGCCAAAAAATCCAGGATTTTATAACAGGTGCACCAAACAATTGCCAGCGTAGAATGTAGAATTATACATTGTCACAGGCTTTACATATACAAATAAGAAGAAAACAAATGGGTGTGTGTGTGTGTGTGTGTGTGTGTGTGTGTGTGTGTGTGTGTGTGTGTGTGTGTGTGTGTGTGTGTGTGTGTGTCAATAAGAGATGGTCCTTTCCCTCTGAAGGGATGCAGAGGCTGAGATGGAGAAGCCTGTTGTTATGCTGCAGTAGGTGATGATGACTCATTGTTGCAGATGGAATTTTTTTTTCCTATTGAGAAAATAATAGGGGTTTCCATTAATGTGGAAAGAAATCTGGAGGCGTGTAAGTTTCCCTATAGACCTTCAGCTATCGCACAACGAAATAAGTGCAAGACCATAGTAGGCTGCACATAGTAGCATATTAATTGGATCAAACAACCCCCTCTGTGCAGCAGTGGCACATGATGAACAAGTTTCTCTTCTAGAAGTTATACAGAAGCTGATAGCAAGTTATCTCCAATATTGTTAGTCTGCAGGCACGTTTAGCTCATTAATGCTTCTTGGATGATACCTCACTTGGCCAGCAGCATTTTGTTCTTTAGGTTATTGTTATTGAACCAACACCGTACATTTTTGATTAGCTCTGATTCACTAGTAATGTAGATGGTCACAATGGGGTTTTTTTTTTTTATAACTTTAAAAAAAAAATATATATATAATGTTGCCATGACCTATTTAAGTTAAGGTGTATGATTTCTCTTTCTGTTTTTAATTAGATGAAAACCTTGGACAGGTTATCTAATTAGATTACTAATTCTTCTATAAGTGCATGCATTTTCGGCAATCATATAATTCGTTGTTACCTAGCTTCCTTCTACTAGTGTGTGCAAGATTATTTCAGCATTTAATTCTTCAGAACCCTCTCTAGCGTGTGTGTGTGTGTGTGTGTGTGTGTAGTGTTGTGGTATGGCCTAAATCACAGTATGAACGCGAAGCCTTCAAACAGTTAAGGGACCGAACTTGCTATAAGGAATTGGCTGCTGATCCGACAAACAAGTTCAAAATTGAACTTGACACAATTCTCAGTGAAGCATGTGCCTTGGGTACAATAACATCGAAAAATAGAGACAGTCTGGTCACGAAACATCCGACGACTGCTACATTCTATTTATTACCCAAGATACATAAAAGCTTAACTAATCCACCAGGAAGGCCAATAGTGGCCGGTATCGGTAGCTTACGTGAACCTATTAGTAAATTCCTGGACCCCTATTTATGTCCAGCGGTTGAAGCATTGCCATTGTATCTCCGTGACACCATGGATGTCCTATCCAGACTCGATGGTGTCACGGTGGATGCAAATACAATCATTGCCACATGTGACGTGGAAGCTCTGTACACGTCTATAAGCCACAAAGACGGTTTATCTGCTGCTGAGTTCTTCCTTAGAATGTCACAATTCAGCCCTAATCTCATTGATTTACTCCTACAACTTTTGTCCTTTATTTTACACCATAACTTTTTTGTTTTTAAGAATCGTTTTTATCTGCAGACAAGAGGGACAGTGATGGGGGCCACTTGTGCCCCCTCGTATGCAAATTTATTTTTGGGCTGGTGGGAAAGGGAAGTGGTGTTTTGTGAGGATAATATCCATTTGACCTCGCATGTTCTGTTGTGGTTGAGATACATCGATGACATTCTTATCCTATGGCAGGGCACTGCCGCTGAGTTTAGGAGTTTCATTGATGTGCTCAACCACAATGAACAC
>NC_134483.1:302741294-302743794 GCF_040206685.1 Ascaphus truei | reverse complement strand
ATAAAGAAATTATTGAAACACAACGTAATTTAGAAGCATACGAAGAACATGAGGAGTTTAACCACTGTGAAATAGAAATTAAAGATAGACTAGATAAACTAGAAGAAACAACAAAAGACAATAAGAGGACTAAATTTAAAAGGGATAGAATAGATTATGAAGAAAATAAATATCGAGATTACAAAACCAAAGATAAGAGCAATGGGGTAGCAGCAACACAAAAGGAAAGAAGTAGCTCAAGGACAATTGATAAAAGAGAAAAAAGAGAAAGGAGTAAGTCAGTTAGAAAACAAAAACCAGAGCAAAGAGAAAAAGAAAAAGAGAAAGGGAGAGATAGACATAGATACACACAGCCCAATAATCGTAAGGAGAATAGAGATTATTTTAGGGATAACTCTAAACAAAGTAAATACACAAATTGGAAAGCAACTAATAATAATAGAAAAGATGATGGAAATTCCAGAGCATATAAAGAAAGAGAATATCAAGGTAGAGAGAATAAAGATACAACCTCTAGAGAATATCAATATAGAAGGGATAAAGGCTATGAAGGAGGTAATCAAAGAGAAAGAAGAGAGGGTGAAAGGATGAGATCACCATGGAGGAGTGACAATCAATATCAGAATAGAGACCTCCCTTTTCTAGATCAAAGGAGAGGGTGGGAACGAGACATAGAACCAGAGGGATATTACCCGCGGATGTGGAGAGCAACCTCGGACATAACGTCCAGGGAAAGAAGAGATGGAGGAAGAAGAGAGGCTGTAGAGGGGGGAAGAAGAGAGCAACGAAGATAGAGAAAGCTAATACCAATTCAGGAATATTCAATCTTAGTAAACACATTTTAAATAAAGAAGAAGAGGGTATTCTAAGTAGAGGGCTCAATTTCGCCCCATCTAATAGAGCGTCAGTATTTCAAACATTCATGGATGCTCAAAAATATATAAGAAGACTGACCCTAAAAAGGTACTTTCAAAAAACTAAGACTGATCAGGGAGATACAGGCCTGCCAAGTGGAAGAGATACAAATAATCTCTTTACTCATACGGCATTAAAAAAACCCTCCACATTCTACCCAAGCTTTTGTAGGGGCCCATATTTGGAAACCTTTCAAAAGCTGGTGGAAGAGGATATAAGAAAAATAGGAACCAAAAAAGGTAAAACAAGACCAAACCTTACTAAAAAGGAACGAGAAGTCTTGGATAACTTAGCCGATAACAAAGACCTGGTAATCAAACCAGCCGATAAAGGAGGTGGAGTGGTGATTTTAGACACTCCAGATTACATAAAGGAGGCAGAAAGACTTTTGGGGGATACTAATACATATGTGAAACTAAGATCAAATCCAATTATACCTTATACAAAAGAACTTTCAGAACTCTTAAATGATGGCCTCCAGAAAGGGATTCTATTAAAAAAAGAACATGACTTTATAATAACTCAGAATCCGAGAACACCGGTCTTCTATTACCTGCCAAAGATGCATAAATCTTTAACAAACCCCCCAGGAAGACCTATAATATCGGGGATCGGCTCCTTAACCCAGAACTTCTCTGCCTATATAGATACCATCCTGCAACCTGCAGTTAAAAAGTTGCCTTCACACATTAAAGATACAACACAGGTGATACAATCACTAGAGAAGATTCAATGGCAGTCTGACTATATACTTGCTACCTGTGACGTCACATCACTCTACACATGCATAGATCATGTGCAGGGGTGTGATGCCACAAGGTATTGTCTAGATAAATACTTAGAACTGGAAGATACACAAAAAAGCTTTTTAACAGAAGGGATTAGCTTTATTTTACATCATAATGTTTTTTGGTTTGAGGGGGAATACTTCTTGCAGAAACGAGGGACCGCAATGGGCACCAGGTTTGCCCCCAGCTATGCTAATCTGTTTCTTGGTTGGTGGGAAGATCAAGTAATCTGGCCCAACAAGACATGGGAGGCAAACCTGGTGCTCTACAAGCGCTACATAGATGATATTATCATCATATGGAAAGGCGACCTCGAATCAATACAAACCTTTTTCACCACTATAAATATCAATAATTTGAATCTGATTTTTACTTATGATTCAAGCATATCCAAAGTGATATTTTTGGACTTAGAAATTTTTATTGAAGACGGAGCAATCAATACAAGAACACATTTTAAAACAGTCAACTGTAATAATTTTATCAAAGCTAACAGTTGCCATAAGCGAAATTGGTTGGAGAATGTCCCCTATGGGGAATTCCGGCGCTTAAAACGCAACTGTACTAAAATACGAGATTTTGAGGAACAGATAATACCTATGAAAAATAAGTTCCTAGAGAAGGATTACAATAAAGAAACCATTGATAAAGCATTACAAAAAGTAGGGGAGGTTAATAGAAAAGATATGCTAGTTTACAATAATAAGAAGACACAAAACAAATCAGATGTTTTTATTCCTTTTACCACGACTTACAGCACAAATTCAAAAGAAATTGAAGTGATTTTAAAGAAACAT
>NC_134483.1:302701294-302703794 GCF_040206685.1 Ascaphus truei | reverse complement strand
AATCCTAGACAATTGTTCTTTTGAACTAATGCGATTTATAACAATTACAAGGGGGGAGACATTAAAAAGGATCGATAAAGAAATTATTGAAACACAACGTAATTTAGAAGCATACGAAGAACATGAGGAGTTTAACCACTGTGAAATAGAAATTAAAGATAGACTAGATAAACTAGAAGAAACAACAAAAGACAATAAGAGGACTAAATTTAAAAGGGATAGAATAGATTATGAAGAAAATAAATATCGAGATTACAAAACCAAAGATAAGAGCAATGGGGTAGCAGCAACACAAAAGGAAAGAAGTAGCTCAAGGACAATTGATAAAAGAGAAAAAAGAGAAAGGAGTAAGTCAGTTAGAAAACAAAAACCAGAGCAAAGAGAAAAAGAAAAAGAGAAAGGGAGAGATAGACATAGATACACACAGCCCAATAATCGTAAGGAGAATAGAGATTATTTTAGGGATAACTCTAAACAAAGTAAATACACAAATTGGAAAGCAACTAATAATAATAGAAAAGATGACGGAAATTCCAGAGCATATAAAGAAAGAGAATATCAAGGTAGAGAGAATAAAGATACAACCTCTAGAGAATATCAATATAGAAGGGATAAAGGCTATGAAGGAGGTAATCAAAGAGAAAGAAGAGAGGGTGAAAGGATGAGATCACCATGGAGGAGTGACAATCAATATCAGAATAGAGACCTCCCTTTTCTAGATCAAAGGAGAGGGTGGGAACGAGACATAGAACCAGAGGGATATTACCCGCGGATGTGGAGAGCAACCTCGGACATAACGTCCAGGGAAAGAAGAGATGGAGGAAGAAGAGAGGCTGTAGAGGGGGGAAGAAGAGAGCAACGAAGATAGAGAAAGCTAATACCAATTCAGGAATATTCAATCTTAGTAAACACATTTTAAATAAAGAAGAAGAGGGTATTCTAAGTAGAGGGCTCAATTTCGCCCCATCTAATAGAGCGTCAGTATTTCAAACATTCATGGATGCTCAAAAATATATAAGAAGACTGACCCTAAAAAGGTACTTTGAAAAAACTAAGACTGATCAGGGAGATACAGGCCTGCCAAGTGGAAGAGATACAAATAATCTCTTTACTCATACGGCATTAAAAAAACCCTCCACATTCTACCCAAGCTTTTGTAGGGGCCCATATTTGGAAACCTTTCAAAAGCTGGTGGAAGAGGATATAAGAAAAATAGGAACCAAAAAAGGTAAAACAAGACCAAACCTTACTAAAAAGGAACGAGAAGTCTTGGATAACTTAGCCGATAACAAAGACCTGGTAATCAAACCAGCCGATAAAGGAGGTGGAGTGGTGATTTTAGACACTCCAGATTACATAAAGGAGGCAGAAAGACTTTTGGGGGATACTAATACATATGTGAAACTAAGATCAAATCCAATTATACCTTATACAAAAGAACTTTCAGAACTCTTAAACGATGGCCTCCAGAAAGGGATTCTATTAAAAAAAGAACATGACTTTATAATAACTCAGAATCCGAGAACACCGGTCTTCTATTACCTGCCAAAGATGCATAAATCTTTAACAAACCCCCCAGGAAGACCTATAATATCGGGGATCGGCTCCTTAACCCAGAACTTCTCTGCCTATATAGATACCATCCTGCAACCTGCAGTTAAAAAGTTGCCTTCACACATTAAAGATACAACACAGGTGATACAATCACTAGAGAAGATTCAATGGCAGTCTGACTATATACTTGCTACCTGTGACGTCACATCACTCTACACATGCATAGATCATGTGCAGGGGTGTGATGCCACAAGGTATTGTCTAGATAAATACTTAGAACTGGAAGATACACAAAAAAGCTTTTTAACAGAAGGGATTAGCTTTATTTTACATCATAATGTTTTTTGGTTTGAGGGGGAATACTTCTTGCAGAAACGAGGGACCGCAATGGGCACCAGGTTTGCCCCCAGCTATGCTAATCTGTTTCTTGGTTGGTGGGAAGATCAAGTAATCTGGCCCAACAAGACATGGGAGGCAAACCTGGTGCTCTACAAGCGCTACATAGATGATATTATCATCATATGGAAAGGCGACCTCGAATCAATACAAACCTTTTTCACCACTATAAATATCAATAATTTGAATCTGATTTTTACTTATGATTCAAGCATATCCAAAGTGATATTTTTGGACTTAGAAATTTTTATTGAAGACGGAGCAATCAATACAAGAACACATTTTAAAACAGTCAACTGTAATAATTTTATCAAAGCTAACAGTTGCCATAAGCGAAATTGGTTGGAGAATGTCCCCTATGGGGAATTCCGGCGCTTAAAACGCAACTGTACTAAAATACGAGATTTTGAGGAACAGATAATACCTATGAAAAATAAGTTCCTAGAGAAGGATTACAATAAAGAAACCATTGATAAAGCATTACAAAAAGTAGGGGAGGTTAATAGAAAAGATATGCTAGTTTACAATAATAAGAAGACACAAAACAAAT
>NC_134483.1:302693794-302696294 GCF_040206685.1 Ascaphus truei | reverse complement strand
TTTTATTCATTTAGTTTGCAGCCTTAAAGTAACCTACACTATGGAGAAATTATCACTATATTATACCAGACTACATAGAGGTTCCATCTTAGAAGATGTCTTTGATACCTCACTAGGAGAAGACATGATCACTACAGACGAAATTGTTATTAGTCCTGGTCTAGATGAGGATAAAATGTTTTTCGAATTCCAAAATTTAGAAAAACTAATGACAGAAGAAATAAAAGTGTGTTGGGAACTGGCAGCAATAGAAAAATATATTGCAAAATCTAGAATACCCAGGGGGTTACGTCTTTATAAAAATCCAACGTTAGAACAAGATAACCCCACATTCATCAAAGAATGGAATAGAATCCTAGACAATTGTTCTTTTGAACTAATGCGATTTATAACAATTACAAGGGGGGAGACATTAAAAAGGATCGATAAAGAAATTATTGAAACACAACGTAATTTAGAAGCATACGAAGAACATGAGGAGTTTAACCACTGTGAAATAGAAATTAAAGATAGACTAGATAAACTAGAAGAAACAACAAAAGACAATAAGAGGACTAAATTTAAAAGGGATAGAATAGATTATGAAGAAAATAAATATCGAGATTACAAAACCAAAGATAAGAGCAATGGGGTAGCAGCAACACAAAAGGAAAGAAGTAGCTCAAGGACAATTGATAAAAGAGAAAAAAGAGAAAGGAGTAAGTCAGTTAGAAAACAAAAACCAGAGCAAAGAGAAAAAGAAAAAGAGAAAGGGAGAGATAGACATAGATACACACAGCCCAATAATCGTAAGGAGAATAGAGATTATTTTAGGGATAACTCTAAACAAAGTAAATACACAAATTGGAAAGCAACTAATAATAATAGAAAAGATGACGGAAATTCCAGAGCATATAAAGAAAGAGAATATCAAGGTAGAGAGAATAAAGATACAACCTCTAGAGAATATCAATATAGAAGGGATAAAGGCTATGAAGGAGGTAATCAAAGAGAAAGAAGAGAGGGTGAAAGGATGAGATCACCATGGAGGAGTGACAATCAATATCAGAATAGAGACCTCCCTTTTCTAGATCAAAGGAGAGGGTGGGAACGAGACATAGAACCAGAGGGATATTACCCGCGGATGTGGAGAGCAACCTCGGACATAACGTCCAGGGAAAGAAGAGATGGAGGAAGAAGAGAGGCTGTAGAGGGGGGAAGAAGAGAGCAACGAAGATAGAGAAAGCTAATACCAATTCAGGAATATTCAATCTTAGTAAACACATTTTAAATAAAGAAGAAGAGGGTATTCTAAGTAGAGGGCTCAATTTCGCCCCATCTAATAGAGCGTCAGTATTTCAAACATTCATGGATGCTCAAAAATATATAAGAAGACTGACCCTAAAAAGGTACTTTGAAAAAACTAAGACTGATCAGGGAGATACAGGCCTGCCAAGTGGAAGAGATACAAATAATCTCTTTACTCATACGGCATTAAAAAAACCCTCCACATTCTACCCAAGCTTTTGTAGGGGCCCATATTTGGAAACCTTTCAAAAGCTGGTGGAAGAGGATATAAGAAAAATAGGAACCAAAAAAGGTAAAACAAGACCAAACCTTACTAAAAAGGAACGAGAAGTCTTGGATAACTTAGCCGATAACAAAGACCTGGTAATCAAACCAGCCGATAAAGGAGGTGGAGTGGTGATTTTAGACACTCCAGATTACATAAAGGAGGCAGAAAGACTTTTGGGGGATACTAATACATATGTGAAACTAAGATCAAATCCAATTATACCTTATACAAAAGAACTTTCAGAACTCTTAAACGATGGCCTCCAGAAATGGATTCTATTAAAAAAAGAACATGACTTTATAATAACTCAGAATCCGAGAACACCGGTCTTCTATTACCTGCCAAAGATGCATAAATCTTTAACAAACCCCCCAGGAAGACCTATAATATCGGGGATCGGCTCCTTAACCCAGAACTTCTCTGCCTATATAGATACCATCCTGCAACCTGCAGTTAAAAAGTTGCCTTCACACATTAAAGATACAACACAGGTGATACAATCACTAGAGAAGATTCAATGGCAGTCTGACTATATACTTGCTACCTGTGACGTCACATCACTCTACACATGCATAGATCATGTGCAGGGGTGTGATGCCACAAGGTATTGTCTAGATAAATACTTAGAACTGGAAGATACACAAAAAAGCTTTTTAACAGAAGGGATTAGCTTTATTTTACATCATAATGTTTTTTGGTTTGAGGGGGAATACTTCTTGCAGAAACGAGGGACCGCAATGGGCACCAGGTTTGCCCCCAGCTATGCTAATCTGTTTCTTGGTTGGTGGGAAGATCAAGTAATCTGGCCCAACAAGACATGGGAGGCAAACCTGGTGCTCTACAAGCGCTACATAGATGATATTATCATCATATGGAAAGGCGACCTCGAATCAATACAAACCTTTTTCACCACTATAAATATCAATAATTTGAATCTGATTTTTA
>NC_134483.1:302678794-302688794 GCF_040206685.1 Ascaphus truei | reverse complement strand
CAAGTTTGAATTAATAACAGCCATCCCTTGTCTTCATCTCTCACCCCTCCCAACCCCCCCCCCCCTTCCCTCTACCCTGTTGAAAAAGTGTGCAAAATTTTGAGCTGTCTTTTTTCTCTGTGGCCTTCTCTCTCTCCTTTGCCCTGCATATAATACACGCCGTGGAGCCGCAAACAGAGTGACGCGCCCGAGGACATTCCACCCTTTATTCTATTCAAATCCACACAGAGGTTGGTGAATAACCTCTGTAAAGACTCAGGCAGCGAAATCACTCTGTGGAAAGGACTGGAACCACATATTGAACAGTAGGAAAAATTCTTTTTTTTTGGCGCAAACTTTCCCCCCTTTTTTCCTTCATATCTGTTTTATTCATTTAGTTTGCAGCCTTAAAGTAACCTACACTATGGAGAAATTATCACTATATTATACCAGACTACATAGAGGTTCCATCTTAGAAGATGTCTTTGATACCTCACTAGGAGAAGACATGATCACTACAGACGAAATTGTTATTAGTCCTGGTCTAGATGAGGATAAAATGTTTTTCGAATTCCAAAATTTAGAAAAACTAATGACAGAAGAAATAAAAGTGTGTTGGGAACTGGCAGCAATAGAAAAATATATTGCAAAATCTAGAATACCCAGGGGGTTACGTCTTTATAAAAATCCAACGTTAGAACAAGATAACCCCACATTCATCAAAGAATGGAATAGAATCCTAGACAATTGTTCTTTTGAACTAATGCGATTTATAACAATTACAAGGGGGGAGACATTAAAAAGGATCGATAAAGAAATTATTGAAACACAACGTAATTTAGAAGCATACGAAGAACATGAGGAGTTTAACCACTGTGAAATAGAAATTAAAGATAGACTAGATAAACTAGAAGAAACAACAAAAGACAATAAGAGGACTAAATTTAAAAGGGATAGAATAGATTATGAAGAAAATAAATATCGAGATTACAAAACCAAAGATAAGAGCAATGGGGTAGCAGCAACACAAAAGGAAAGAAGTAGCTCAAGGACAATTGATAAAAGAGAAAAAAGAGAAAGGAGTAAGTCAGTTAGAAAACAAAAACCAGAGCAAAGAGAAAAAGAAAAAGAGAAAGGGAGAGATAGACATAGATACACACAGCCCAATAATCGTAAGGAGAATAGAGATTATTTTAGGGATAACTCTAAACAAAGTAAATACACAAATTGGAAAGCAACTAATAATAATAGAAAAGATGACGGAAATTCCAGAGCATATAAAGAAAGAGAATATCAAGGTAGAGAGAATAAAGATACAACCTCTAGAGAATATCAATATAGAAGGGATAAAGGCTATGAAGGAGGTAATCAAAGAGAAAGAAGAGAGGGTGAAAGGATGAGATCACCATGGAGGAGTGACAATCAATATCAGAATAGAGACCTCCCTTTTCTAGATCAAAGGAGAGGGTGGGAACGAGACATAGAACCAGAGGGATATTACCCGCGGATGTGGAGAGCAACCTCGGACATAACGTCCAGGGAAAGAAGAGATGGAGGAAGAAGAGAGGCTGTAGAGGGGGGAAGAAGAGAGCAACGAAGATAGAGAAAGCTAATACCAATTCAGGAATATTCAATCTTAGTAAACACATTTTAAATAAAGAAGAAGAGGGTATTCTAAGTAGAGGGCTCAATTTCGCCCCATCTAATAGAGCGTCAGTATTTCAAACATTCATGGATGCTCAAAAATATATAAGAAGACTGACCCTAAAAAGGTACTTTGAAAAAACTAAGACTGATCAGGGAGATACAGGCCTGCCAAGTGGAAGAGATACAAATAATCTCTTTACTCATACGGCATTAAAAAAACCCTCCACATTCTACCCAAGCTTTTGTAGGGGCCCATATTTGGAAACCTTTCAAAAGCTGGTGGAAGAGGATATAAGAAAAATAGGAACCAAAAAAGGTAAAACAAGACCAAACCTTACTAAAAAGGAACGAGAAGTCTTGGATAACTTAGCCGATAACAAAGACCTGGTAATCAAACCAGCCGATAAAGGAGGTGGAGTGGTGATTTTAGACACTCCAGATTACATAAAGGAGGCAGAAAGACTTTTGGGGGATACTAATACATATGTGAAACTAAGATCAAATCCAATTATACCTTATACAAAAGAACTTTCAGAACTCTTAAACGATGGCCTCCAGAAAGGGATTCTATTAAAAAAAGAACATGACTTTATAATAACTCAGAATCCGAGAACACCGGTCTTCTATTACCTGCCAAAGATGCATAAATCTTTAACAAACCCCCCAGGAAGACCTATAATATCGGGGATCGGCTCCTTAACCCAGAACTTCTCTGCCTATATAGATACCATCCTGCAACCTGCAGTTAAAAAGTTGCCTTCACACATTAAAGATACAACACAGGTGATACAATCACTAGAGAAGATTCAATGGCAGTCTGACTATATACTTGCTACCTATGACGTCACATCACTCTACACATGCATAGATCATGTGCAGGGGTGTGATGCCACAAGGTATTGTCTAGATAAATACTTAGAACTGGAAGATACACAAAAAAGCTTTTTAACAGAAGGGATTAGCTTTATTTTACATCATAATGTTTTTTGGTTTGAGGGGGAATACTTCTTGCAGAAACGAGGGACCGCAATGGGCACCAGGTTTGCCCCCAGCTATGCTAATCTGTTTCTTGGTTGGTGGGAAGATCAAGTAATCTGGCCCAACAAGACATGGGAGGCAAACCTGGTGCTCTACAAGCGCTACATAGATGATATTATCATCATATGGAAAGGCGACCTCGAATCAATACAAACCTTTTTCACCACTATAAATATCAATAATTTGAATCTGATTTTTACTTATGATTCAAGCATATCCAAAGTGATATTTTTGGACTTAGAAATTTTTATTGAAGACGGAGCAATCAATACAAGAACACATTTTAAAACAGTCAACTGTAATAATTTTATCAAAGCTAACAGTTGCCATAAGCGAAATTGGTTGGAGAATGTCCCCTATGGGGAATTCCGGCGCTTAAAACGCAACTGTACTAAAATACGAGATTTTGAGGAACAGATAATACCTATGAAAAATAAGTTCCTAGAGAAGGATTACAATAAAGAAACCATTGATAAAGCATTACAAAAAGTAGGGGAGGTTAATAGAAAAGATATGCTAGTTTACAATAATAAGAAGACACAAAACAAATCAGATGTTTTTATTCCTTTTACCACGACTTACAGCACAAATTCAAAAGAAATTGAAGTGATTTTAAAGAAACATTGGCCTATTTTAAAACAAGACGATATTTTAAAAGAAATAATCGGAGATAAGCCTACTGTAATTTATTCAAGAGCACCAAATATCAAACAGAAATTGGTGCCCAGCTTTCTACCTCCAAAAACCAAAAGCTGTTGGTTAGATCAACTATCAAAGGGCTTCAAAAAATGCCTAAACTGCAAGGCCTGTCGGAATAATACATTAACTGACACTAGGATAACTTCCTTTAATAGTATCGTGTCCAATTTATCCTATACTATTAAATCACATATCACCTGTGACAGTAAAGGGGTGATCTATGTGTTACAATGTGGTTGCAACCTACAGTATGTGGGTAGAACAATAAGGAAACTCAAAACAAGATTGGGAGAACATATTAGAAATATATGCAATGGTTTAGAGACGCATAGTGTTTCAAACCACTACAAAATTAAACATAACAAAAACCCATCTTGTCTAAAATTCTTTGGGATTGAAATTGTTAAGCCAGATTGGAGGGGAGGAGACTACATCAAGAAAATCAATAGAAGAGAATCCTTCTGGATTTTCACACTCCAGTCCCTGGCACCTAAGGGGTTAAATTTGGATATGGAAATTACTGCATTTCTCCCTTAATGTTAAAAGATCCTTTCAAACAACTCTGACTCAATACGCACGTTTTCTCTTAGTCATTTAGCATGTGAAAATAATAATAGTCATTTTAAGTTATTTATTTGCTTATGTCGTGTTATAATTAGTTGTGAAACAGACGGCATCTTCAGAAATTCATGATTTTAATACTTAAATTAGCTATCCACTCACATTCTTAATATTATGTTCTTAATAAATCCCTCATTGAAGACTTCCAATTGAATTAAGAAATATAAACAAGACCATTTTAATCAATATACTAGGTCTATTACCCTCTATCTCAACTGCTCATTTGATCCTTATTTTTAGACTTCCTTTTAAACACTCACAGGAGACATATGATCAATAAAGGTTTTCTAAATATGCCACCTGTTTTTAAAACACTGTTATGTGCAACACCAAAATTATGTTGTTATAAACTGATGTATTAGTATGCAACCGGTTGAAAATGGACTGCTATACAGTCAGAGCAAATCCAGCAATGTAAGGGTTAAAGAGCGAAGGCTCCACAAGGTATAAAAGACTACTGCTACCCCGAACTTGCTGACGTCACTGAGGAAGCATTGGCGAAACGCGTCTGACGTTTTTTGGTCTCTACAAGCCACCATAGTGAGGAGGTCTGATTTCCCTGGCCCAGCGTCTCGCCGTCTGCGCATGCGCATGCACAGCGGAGCAAGGAAGCCTGGAATTGTCTGCACGGGGAAGATAGGCGGCCGGAGGGGGAGGACATAGCCTGTGCACGGGCTCTGGACATCCGCACTGCGGCCACCTGCAACCCAAGCCACAGACAGTATACATCTGCCAAGCGGGAACCAGCAGAGACAGGACACCACTGCCCAGAAAGGGACAAGTTGTGGAGCCTGGCGGCATCTCCTTCCTATGCTCGAATTGATCGGTCGCTTGTAAGTTTTAAATCTCAAGTTTTTATTAGTTAATAAACTGTATTGCACTATTTTTTCCCTTTATTTTTTACTAAGGAAGATCTTAGGAGGCATCTCCTCGGCCATGTGTGTCTGACTGACTGACTGACTGTGTGTGTGTGTGTGTGTGTGTGTGTGTGTGTGTGTGTGTGTGTGTGTGTGTGTGTGTGTGTGTGTGTGACTCTGTGACTGAGTGTGTCTGACTGAGTGAGTGTGTGTGTGTGTGTGTGTGTTTGTGTGTGTGTATGACTGACTGTGTGTGTCTGACTGACTTACTGACTGAGTGTGTGTGTGTTTGTGTGACTGACTGAGTGTGTGACTGAGTGTGTTTGTGTGTGTGTGTGTGTGTGTGTGTGTGTGACTGAGTGTGTGTGTGTGACTGAGTGTGTGTGTGTATGACTGACTGTGTGTCTGACTGACTGTGTGTGTGTGTGTGTGTGTGTGTGTGTGTGTGTGTGTGTGTGTGTGTGTGTGTGTGTGTGTGTGTGTGTGTGTGTGTGACTCTGTGACTGAGTGTGTCTGACTGAGTGAGTGTGTGTGTGTGTGTGTGTGTGTGTGTGTGTGTGTTTGTGTGTGTGTATGACTGACTGTGTGTGTGTCTGACTGACTTACTGACTGAGTGTGTGTGTGTTTGTGTGACTGACTGAGTGTGTGACTGAGTGTGTTTGTGTGTGTGTGTGTGTGTGTGTGTGTGTGTGTGTGTGTGTGTGTGTGTGTGTGTGTGTGTGTGTGTGTGTGTGACTGAGTGTGTGTGTGTATGACTGACTGTGTGTGTGTCTGACTGACTGTGTGTGTGTGTCTGACTGACTGTGTGTGTGTGTGTGTGTGTGTGTGTGTGTGTGTGTGTGTGTGTGTGTGTGTGTGTGTGTGTGTGTGTGTGAGTGTGTGTGTGTATGACTGACTGTATGTGTGTCTGACTGAAGGAAAAAAGGGGGGAAAGTTTGCGCCAAAAAAAGAATTTTTCCTATTGTTCAATATGTGGTTCCAGTCCTTTCCACAGAGTGATTTCGCTGCCTGAGTCTTTACAGAGGTTATTCACCAACCTCTGTGTGGATTTGAATAGAATAAAGGGTGGAATGTCCTCGGGCGCGTCACTCTGCTTGCGGCTCCACGGCGTGTATTATATGCAGGGCAAAGGAGAGAGAGAAGGGCCACAGTGAAAAAAGACAGCTCAAAATTTTGCACACTTTTTCAACAGGGTAGAGGGAAGGGGGGGGGGTTGGGAGGGGTGAGAGATGAAGACAAGGGATGGCTGTTATTAATTCAAACTTGTTGACTGGGGACACACTCACATTAAAAACTCTCAAAACTTGAATTGATGTCTCCTCCTCTTCTTGTGCTTGGTGTCTTCAACAGATGTCTTCTCTTCTATGTGCAGGTGGATGGATTGAGGCCGAGGAGATGCCTCCTAAGATCTTCCTTAGTAAAAAATAAAGGGAAAAAATAGTGCAATACAGTTTATTAACGAATAAAAACTTGAGATTTAAAACTTACAAGCGACCGATCAATTCGAGCATAGGAAGGAGATGCCGCCAGGCTCCACAACTTGTCCCTTTCTGGGTCGTGGTGTCCTGTCTCTGCTGGCATCTCCTTCCTATGCTCGAATTGATCGGTCGCTTGTAAGTTTTAAATCTCAAGTTTTTATTCGTTAATAAACTGTATTGCACTATTTTTTCCCTTTATTTTTTACTAAGGAAGATCTTAGGAGGCATCTCCTCGGCCTCAATCCATCCACCTGCACATAGAAGAGAAGACATCTGTTGAAGACACCAAGCACAAGAAGAGGAGGAGACATCAATTCAAGTTTTGAGAGTTTTTAATGTGTGTGTCCCCAGTCAACAAGTTTGAATTAATAACAGCCATCCCTTGTCTTCATCTCTCACCCCTCCCAACCCCCCCCCCTTCCCTCTACCCTGTTGAAAAAGTGTGCAAAATTTTGAGCTGTCTTTTTTCACTGTGGCCCTTCTCTCTCTCCTTTGCCCTGCATATAATACACGCCGTGGAGCCGCAAACAGAGTGACGCGCCCGAGGACATTCCACCCTTTATTCTATTCAAATCCACACAGAGGTTGGTGAATAACCTCTGTAAAGACTCAGGCAGCGAAATCACTCTGTGGAAAGGACTGGAACCACATATTGAACAGTAGGAAAAATTCTTTTTTTTTGGCGCAAACTTTCCCCCCTTTTTTCCTTCATATCTGTTTTATTCATTTAGTTTGCAGCCTTAAAGTAACCTACACTATGGAGAAATTATCACTATATTATACCAGACTACATAGAGGTTCCATCTTAGAAGATGTCTTTGATACCTCACTAGGAGAAGACATGATCACTACAGACGAAATTGTTATTAGTCCTGGTCTAGATGAGGATAAAATGTTTTTCGAATTCCAAAATTTAGAAAAACTAATGACAGAAGAAATAAAAGTGTGTTGGGAACTGGCAGCAATAGAAAAATATATTGCAAAATCTAGAATACCCAGGGGGTTACGTCTTTATAAAAATCCAACGTTAGAACAAGATAACCCCACATTCATCAAAGAATGGAATAGAATCCTAGACAATTGTTCTTTTGAACTAATGCGATTTATAACAATTACAAGGGGGGAGACATTAAAAAGGATCGATAAAGAAATTATTGAAACACAACGTAATTTAGAAGCATACGAAGAACATGAGGAGTTTAACCACTGTGAAATAGAAATTAAAGATAGACTAGATAAACTAGAAGAAACAACAAAAGACAATAAGAGGACTAAATTTAAAAGGGATAGAATAGATTATGAAGAAAATAAATATCGAGATTACAAAACCAAAGATAAGAGCAATGGGGTAGCAGCAACACAAAAGGAAAGAAGTAGCTCAAGGACAATTGATAAAAGAGAAAAAAGAGAAAGGAGTAAGTCAGTTAGAAAACAAAAACCAGAGCAAAGAGAAAAAGAAAAAGAGAAAGGGAGAGATAGACATAGATACACACAGCCCAATAATCGTAAGGAGAATAGAGATTATTTTAGGGATAACTCTAAACAAAGTAAATACACAAATTGGAAA
Source organism: Ascaphus truei (assembly GCF_040206685.1). Taxonomy (NCBI): domain Eukaryota; kingdom Metazoa; phylum Chordata; class Amphibia; order Anura; family Ascaphidae; genus Ascaphus; species Ascaphus truei. The sequence continues at coordinate 302,680,908 of NC_134483.1, read as the reverse complement.
GCAACTAATAATAATAGAAAAGATGACGGAAATTCCAGAGCATATAAAGAAAGAGAATATCAAGGTAGAGAGAATAAAGATACAACCTCTAGAGAATATCAATATAGAAGGGATAAAGGCTATGAAGGAGGTAATCAAAGAGAAAGAAGAGAGGGTGAAAGGATGAGATCACCATGGAGGAGTGACAATCAATATCAGAATAGAGACCTCCCTTTTCTAGATCAAAGGAGAGGGTGGGAACGAGACATAGAACCAGAGGGATATTACCCGCGGATGTGGAGAGCAACCTCGGACATAACGTCCAGGGAAAGAAGAGATGGAGGAAGAAGAGAGGCTGTAGAGGGGGGAAGAAGAGAGCAACGAAGATAGAGAAAGCTAATACCAATTCAGGAATATTCAATCTTAGTAAACACATTTTAAATAAAGAAGAAGAGGGTATTCTAAGTAGAGGGCTCAATTTCGCCCCATCTAATAGAGCGTCAGTATTTCAAACATTCATGGATGCTCAAAAATATATAAGAAGACTGACCCTAAAAAGGTACTTTGAAAAAACTAAGACTGATCAGGGAGATACAGGCCTGCCAAGTGGAAGAGATACAAATAATCTCTTTACTCATACGGCATTAAAAAAACCCTCCACATTCTACCCAAGCTTTTGTAGGGGCCCATATTTGGAAACCTTTCAAAAGCTGGTGGAAGAGGATATAAGAAAAATAGGAACCAAAAAAGGTAAAACAAGACCAAACCTTACTAAAAAGGAACGAGAAGTCTTGGATAACTTAGCCGATAACAAAGACCTGGTAATCAAACCAGCCGATAAAGGAGGTGGAGTGGTGATTTTAGACACTCCAGATTACATAAAGGAGGCAGAAAGACTTTTGGGGGATACTAATACATATGTGAAACTAAGATCAAATCCAATTATACCTTATACAAAAGAACTTTCAGAACTCTTAAACGATGGCCTCCAGAAAGGGATTCTATTAAAAAAAGAACATGACTTTATAATAACTCAGAATCCGAGAACACCGGTCTTCTATTACCTGCCAAAGATGCATAAATCTTTAACAAACCCCCCAGGAAGACCTATAATATCGGGGATCGGCTCCTTAACCCAGAACTTCTCTGCCTATATAGATACCATCCTGCAACCTGCAGTTAAAAAGTTGCCTTCACACATTAAAGATACAACACAGGTGATACAATCACTAGAGAAGATTCAATGGCAGTCTGACTATATACTTGCTACCTATGACGTCACATCACTCTACACATGCATAGATCATGTGCAGGGGTGTGATGCCACAAGGTATTGTCTAGATAAATACTTAGAACTGGAAGATACACAAAAAAGCTTTTTAACAGAAGGGATTAGCTTTATTTTACATCATAATGTTTTTTGGTTTGAGGGGGAATACTTCTTGCAGAAACGAGGGACCGCAATGGGCACCAGGTTTGCCCCCAGCTATGCTAATCTGTTTCTTGGTTGGTGGGAAGATCAAGTAATCTGGCCCAACAAGACATGGGAGGCAAACCTGGTGCTCTACAAGCGCTACATAGATGATATTATCATCATATGGAAAGGCGACCTCGAATCAATACAAACCTTTTTCACCACTATAAATATCAATAATTTGAATCTGATTTTTACTTATGATTCAAGCATATCCAAAGTGATATTTTTGGACTTAGAAATTTTTATTGAAGACGGAGCAATCAATACAAGAACACATTTTAAAACAGTCAACTGTAATAATTTTATCAAAGCTAACAGTTGCCATAAGCGAAATTGGTTGGAGAATGTCCCCTATGGGGAATTCCGGCGCTTAAAACGCAACTGTACTAAAATACGAGATTTTGAGGAACAGATAATACCTATGAAAAATAAGTTCCTAGAGAAGGATTACAATAAAGAAACCATTGATAAAGCATTACAAAAAGTAGGGGAGGTTAATAGAAAAGATATGCTAGTTTACAATAATAAGAAGACACAAAACAAATCAGATGTTTTTATTCCTTTTACCACGACTTACAGCACAAATTCAAAAGAAATTGAAGTGATTTTAAAGAAACATTGGCCTATTTTAAAACAAGACGATATTTTAAAAGAAATA
>NC_134483.1:302671294-302673794 GCF_040206685.1 Ascaphus truei | reverse complement strand
AAATGCTTCAATCCCTGCCGGAAAATAACTCAATGCACTCGGGCAGAAAACAGTCACAAACCTCAATACACCCGGGTATACCCGAATTCGTGGGACTAGCCGAGCTCGAATAAAGTGTGTCGCCAGTGTAGAAGGGATAAAGGCTATGAAGGAGGTAATCAAAGAGAAAGAAGAGAGGGTGAAAGGATGAGATCACCATGGAGGAGTGACAATCAATATCAGAATAGAGACCTCCCTTTTCTAGATCAAAGGAGAGGGTGGGAACGAGACATAGAACCAGAGGGATATTACCCGCGGATGTGGAGAGCAACCTCGGACATAACGTCCAGGGAAAGAAGAGATGGAGGAAGAAGAGAGGCTGTAGAGGGGGGAAGAAGAGAGCAACGAAGATAGAGAAAGCTAATACCAATTCAGGAATATTCAATCTTAGTAAACACATTTTAAATAAAGAAGAAGAGGGTATTCTAAGTAGAGGGCTCAATTTCGCCCCATCTAATAGAGCGTCAGTATTTCAAACATTCATGGATGCTCAAAAATATATAAGAAGACTGACCCTAAAAAGGTACTTTGAAAAAACTAAGACTGATCAGGGAGATACAGGCCTGCCAAGTGGAAGAGATACAAATAATCTCTTTACTCATACGGCAATTAAAAAAACCTCCACATTCTACCCAAGCTTTTGTAGGGGCCCATATTTGGAAACCTTTCAAAAGCTGGTGGAAGAGGATATAAGAAAAATAGGAACCAAAAAAGGTAAAACAAGACCAAACCTTACTAAAAAGGAACGAGAAGTCTTGGATAACTTAGCCGATAACAAAGACCTGGTAATCAAACCAGCCGATAAAGGAGGTGGAGTGGTGATTTTAGACACTCCAGATTACATAAAGGAGGCAGAAAGACTTTTGGGGGATACTAATACATATGTGAAACTAAGATCAAATCCAATTATACCTTATACAAAAGAACTTTCAGAACTCTTAAACGATGGCCTCCAGAAAGGGATTCTATTAAAAAAAGAACATGACTTTATAATAACTCAGAATCCGAGAACACCGGTCTTCTATTACCTGCCAAAGATGCATAAATCTTTAACAAACCCCCCAGGAAGACCTATAATATCGGGGATCGGCTCCTTAACCCAGAACTTCTCTGCCTATATAGATACCATCCTGCAACCTGCAGTTAAAAAGTTGCCTTCACACATTAAAGATACAACACAGGTGATACAATCACTAGAGAAGATTCAATGGCAGTCTGACTATATACTTGCTACCTGTGACGTCACATCACTCTACACATGCATAGATCATGTGCAGGGGTGTGATGCCACAAGGTATTGTCTAGATAAATACTTAGAACTGGAAGATACACAAAAAAGCTTTTTAACAGAAGGGATTAGCTTTATTTTACATCATAATGTTTTTTGGTTTGAGGGGGAATACTTCTTGCAGAAACGAGGGACCGCAATGGGCACCAGGTTTGCCCCCAGCTATGCTAATCTGTTTCTTGGTTGGTGGGAAGATCAAGTAATCTGGCCCAACAAGACATGGGAGGCAAACCTGGTGCTCTACAAGCGCTACATAGATGATATTATCATCATATGGAAAGGCGACCTCGAATCAATACAAACCTTTTTCACCACTATAAATATCAATAATTTGAATCTGATTTTTACTTATGATTCAAGCATATCCAAAGTGATATTTTTGGACTTAGAAATTTTTATTGAAGACGGAGCAATCAATACAAGAACACATTTTAAAACAGTCAACTGTAATAATTTTATCAAAGCTAACAGTTGCCATAAGCGAAATTGGTTGGAGAATGTCCCCTATGGGGAATTCCGGCGCTTAAAACGCAACTGTACTAAAATACGAGATTTTGAGGAACAGATAATACCTATGAAAAATAAGTTCCTAGAGAAGGATTACAATAAAGAAACCATTGATAAAGCATTACAAAAAGTAGGGGAGGTTAATAGAAAAGATATGCTAGTTTACAATAATAAGAAGACACAAAACAAATCAGATGTTTTTATTCCTTTTACCACGACTTACAGCACAAATTCAAAAGAAATTGAAGTGATTTTAAAGAAACATTGGCCTATTTTAAAACAAGACGATATTTTAAAAGAAATAATCGGAGATAAGCCTACTGTAATTTATTCAAGAGCACCAAATATCAAACAGAAATTGGTGCCCAGCTTTCTACCTCCAAAAACCAAAAGCTGTTGGTTAGATCAACTATCAAAGGGCTTCAAAAAATGCCTAAACTGCAAGGCCTGTCGGAATAATACATTAACTGACACTAGGATAACTTCCTTTAATAGTATCGTGTCCAATTTATCCTATACTATTAAATCACATATCACCTGTGACAGTAAAGGGGTGATCTATGTGTTACAATGTGGTTGCAACCTACAGTATGTGGGTAGAACAATAAGGAAACTCAAAACAAGATTGGGAGAACATATTAGAAATATATGCAATGGTTTAGAGAC
>NC_134483.1:302643794-302666294 GCF_040206685.1 Ascaphus truei | reverse complement strand
TCAAAAATATATAAGAAGACTGACCCTAAAAAGGTACTTTGAAAAAACTAAGACTGATCAGGGAGATACAGGCCTGCCAAGTGGAAGAGATACAAATAATCTCTTTACTCATACGGCATTAAAAAAACCCTCCACATTCTACCCAAGCTTTTGTAGGGGCCCATATTTGGAAACCTTTCAAAAGCTGGTGGAAGAGGATATAAGAAAAATAGGAACCAAAAAAGGTAAAACAAGACCAAACCTTACTAAAAAGGAACGAGAAGTCTTGGATAACTTAGCCGATAACAAAGACCTGGTAATCAAACCAGCCGATAAAGGAGGTGGAGTGGTGATTTTAGACACTCCAGATTACATAAAGGAGGCAGAAAGACTTTTGGGGGATACTAATACATATGTGAAACTAAGATCAAATCCAATTATACCTTATACAAAAGAACTTTCAGAACTCTTAAACGATGGCCTCCAGAAAGGGATTCTATTAAAAAAAGAACATGACTTTATAATAACTCAGAATCCGAGAACACCGGTCTTCTATTACCTGCCAAAGATGCATAAATCTTTAACAAACCCCCCAGGAAGACCTATAATATCGGGGATCGGCTCCTTAACCCAGAACTTCTCTGCCTATATAGATACCATCCTGCAACCTGCAGTTAAAAAGTTGCCTTCACACATTAAAGATACAACACAGGTGATACAATCACTAGAGAAGATTCAATGGCAGTCTGACTATATACTTGCTACCTGTGACGTCACATCACTCTACACATGCATAGATCATGTGCAGGGGTGTGATGCCACAAGGTATTGTCTAGATAAATACTTAGAACTGGAAGATACACAAAAAAGCTTTTTAACAGAAGGGATTAGCTTTATTTTACATCATAATGTTTTTTGGTTTGAGGGGGAATACTTCTTGCAGAAACGAGGGACCGCAATGGGCACCAGGTTTGCCCCCAGCTATGCTAATCTGTTTCTTGGTTGGTGGGAAGATCAAGTAATCTGGCCCAACAAGACATGGGAGGCAAACCTGGTGCTCTACAAGCGCTACATAGATGATATTATCATCATATGGAAAGGCGACCTCGAATCAATACAAACCTTTTTCACCACTATAAATATCAATAATTTGAATCTGATTTTTACTTATGATTCAAGCATATCCAAAGTGATATTTTTGGACTTAGAAATTTTTATTGAAGACGGAGCAATCAATACAAGAACACATTTTAAAACAGTCAACTGTAATAATTTTATCAAAGCTAACAGTTGCCATAAGCGAAATTGGTTGGAGAATGTCCCCTATGGGGAATTCCGGCGCTTAAAACGCAACTGTACTAAAATACGAGATTTTGAGGAACAGATAATACCTATGAAAAATAAGTTCCTAGAGAAGGATTACAATAAAGAAACCATTGATAAAGCATTACAAAAAGTAGGGGAGGTTAATAGAAAAGATATGCTAGTTTACAATAATAAGAAGACACAAAACAAATCAGATGTTTTTATTCCTTTTACCACGACTTACAGCACAAATTCAAAAGAAATTGAAGTGATTTTAAAGAAACATTGGCCTATTTTAAAACAAGACGATATTTTAAAAGAAATAATCGGAGATAAGCCTACTGTAATTTATTCAAGAGCACCAAATATCAAACAGAAATTGGTGCCCAGCTTTCTACCTCCAAAAACCAAAAGCTGTTGGTTAGATCAACTATCAAAGGGCTTCAAAAAATGCCTAAACTGCAAGGCCTGTCGGAATAATACATTAACTGACACTAGGATAACTTCCTTTAATAGTATCGTGTCCAATTTATCCTATACTATTAAATCACATATCACCTGTGACAGTAAAGGGGTGATCTATGTGTTACAATGTGGTTGCAACCTACAGTATGTGGGTAGAACAATAAGGAAACTCAAAACAAGATTGGGAGAACATATTAGAAATATATGCAATGGTTTAGAGACGCATAGTGTTTCAAACCACTACAAAATTAAACATAACAAAAACCCATCTTGTCTAAAATTCTTTGGGATTGAAATTGTTAAGCCAGATTGGAGGGGAGGAGACTACATCAAGAAAATCAATAGAAGAGAATCCTTCTGGATTTTCACACTCCAGTCCCTGGCACCTAAGGGGTTAAATTTGGATATGGAAATTACTGCATTTCTCCCTTAATGTTAAAAGATCCTTTCAAACAACTCTGACTCAATACGCACGTTTTCTCTTAGTCATTTAGCATGTGAAAATAATAATAGTCATTTTAAGTTATTTATTTGCTTATGTCGTGTTATAATTAGTTGTGAAACAGACGGCATCTTCAGAAATTCATGATTTTAATACTTAAATTAGCTATCCACTCACATTCTTAATATTATGTTCTTAATAAATCCCTCATTGAAGACTTCCAATTGAATTAAGAAATATAAACAAGACCATTTTAATCAATATACTAGGTCTATTACCCTCTATCTCAACTGCTCATTTGATCCTTATTTTTAGACTTCCTTTTAAACACTCACAGGAGACATATGATCAATAAAGGTTTTCTAAATATGCCACCTGTTTTTAAAACACTGTTATGTGCAACACCAAAATTATGTTGTTATAAACTGATGTATTAGTATGCAACCGGTTGAAAATGGACTGCTATACAGTCAGAGCAAATCCAGCAATGTAAGGGTTAAAGAGCGAAGACTCCACAAGGTATAAAAGACTACTGCTACCCCGAACTTGCTGATGTCACTGAGGAAGCATTGGCGAAACGCGTCTGACGTTTTTTGGTCTCTACAAGCCACCATAGTGAGGAGGTCTGATTTCCCTGGCCCAGCGTCTCGCCGTCTGCGCATGCGCATGCACAGCGGAGCAAGGAAGCCTGGAATTGTCTGCACGGGGAAGATAGGCGGCCGGAGGGGGAGGACATAGCCTGTGCACGGGCTCTGGACATCCGCACTGCGGCCACCTGCAACCCAAGCCACAGACAGTATACATCTGCCAAGCGGGAACCAGCAGAGACAGGACACCACTGCCCAGAAAGGGACAAGTTGTGGAGCCTGGCGGCATCTCCTTCCTATGCTCGAATTGATCGGTCGCTTGTAAGTTTTAAATCTCAAGTTTTTATTAGTTAATAAACTGTATTGCACTATTTTTTCCCTTTATTTTTTACTAAGGAAGATCTTAGGAGGCATCTCCTCGGCCATGTGTGTCTGACTGACTGACTGACTGTGTGTGTGTGTGTGTGTGTGTGTGTGTGTGTGTGTGTGTGTGTGTGTGTGTGTGTGTGTGTGTGTGTGTGTGTGTGTGTGTGTGTGTGTGTGTGTGTGTGTGTGTGACTCTGTGACTGAGTGTGTCTGACTGAGTGAGTGTGTGTGTGTGTGTGTGTGTGTGTTTGTGTGTGTGTATGACTGACTGTGTGTGTCTGACTGACTTACTGACTGAGTGTGTGTGTGTTTGTGTGACTGAGTGTGTGTGTGTGACTGAGTGTGTGTGTGTATGACTGACTGTGTGTCTGACTGACTGTGTGTGTGTGTGTGTGTGTGTGTGTGTGTGTGTGTGTGTGTGTGTGTGTGACTCTGTGACTGAGTGTGTGTGTGTGTGTGTGTGTGTGTGTGTGTGTGTGTGTGTGTGTGTGTGTGTGTGTGTGTGTGTGTGTGTGTGTGTGTGTGTGTGTGTGTGTGTGTGTGTAACTCTGTGACTGGGTGTGTGTGTGTGTGTGTGTGTGTGTGTGTGTGTGTGTGTGTGTGTGTGTGTGTGTGTGTGTGTGTGTGTGTGTGTGTGTGTGTGTGTGTGTGTGTGTGTGTGTGTGTGACTCTGTGACTCTGTGACTGAGTGTGTGACTCTGTGACTGAGTGTGTGTGTGTGTGTGTGTGTGTGTGTGTGTGTGTGTGTTTGTGTGTGTGTGTATGACTGACTGTGTGTGTGTCTGACTGACTGACTGACTGACTGACTGAGTGTGTGTGAGTGTGTGTGTGTGTGTGTATGTGTGTATGTGTGTGTGTGTGTGTGTGTGTGTGTGTGTGTGTGTGTGTGTGTGTGTGTGTGTGTGTGTGTGTGTGTGTGTGTGTGTGTGTGTGTGTGTGTGTGCGACTCTGTGACTGAGTGTGTGTGTAGCTCCTTCCTATGCTCGAATTGATCGGTCGCTTGTAAGTTTTAAATCTCAAGTTTTTATTCGTTAATAAACTGTATTGCACTATTTTTTCCCTTTATTTTTTACTAAGGAAGATCTTAGGAGGCATCTCCTCGGCCTCAATCCATCCACCTGCACATAGAAGAGAAGACATCTGTTGAAGACACCAAGCACAAGAAGAGGAGGAGACATCAATTCAAGTTTTGAGAGTTTTTAATGTGTGTGTCCCCAGTCAACAAGTTTGAATTAATAACAGCCATCCCTTGTCTTCATCTCTCACCCCTCCCAACCCCCCCCCCCTTCCCTCTACCCTGTTGAAAAAGTGTGCAAAATTTTGAGCTGTCTTTTTTCACTGTGGCCCTTCTCTCTCTCCTTTGCCCTGCATATAATACACGCCGTGGAGCCGCAAACAGAGTGACGCGCCCGAGGACATTCCACCCTTTATTCTATTCAAATCCACACAGAGGTTGGTGAATAACCTCTGTAAAGACTCAGGCAGCGAAATCACTCTGTGGAAAGGACTGGAACCACATATTGAACAGTAGGAAAAATTCTTTTTTTTTGGCGCAAACTTTCCCCCCTTTTTTCCTTCATATCTGTTTTATTCATTTAGTTTGCAGCCTTAAAGTAACCTACACTATGGAGAAATTATCACTATATTATACCAGACTACATAGAGGTTCCATCTTAGAAGATGTCTTTGATACCTCACTAGGAGAAGACATGATCACTACAGACGAAATTGTTATTAGTCCTGGTCTAGATGAGGATAAAATGTTTTTCGAATTCCAAAATTTAGAAAAACTAATGACAGAAGAAATAAAAGTGTGTTGGGAACTGGCAGCAATAGAAAAATATATTGCAAAATCTAGAATACCCAGGGGGTTACGTCTTTATAAAAATCCAACGTTAGAACAAGATAACCCCACATTCATCAAAGAATGGAATAGAATCCTAGACAATTGTTCTTTTGAACTAATGCGATTTATAACAATTACAAGGGGGGAGACATTAAAAAGGATCGATAAAGAAATTATTGAAACACAACGTAATTTAGAAGCATACGAAGAACATGAGGAGTTTAACCACTGTGAAATAGAAATTAAAGATAGACTAGATAAACTAGAAGAAACAACAAAAGACAATAAGAGGACTAAATTTAAAAGGGATAGAATAGATTATGAAGAAAATAAATATCGAGATTACAAAACCAAAGATAAGAGCAATGGGGTAGCAGCAACACAAAAGGAAAGAAGTAGCTCAAGGACAATTGATAAAAGAGAAAAAAGAGAAAGGAGTAAGTCAGTTAGAAAACAAAAACCAGAGCAAAGAGAAAAAGAAAAAGAGAAAGGGAGAGATAGACATAGATACACACAGCCCAATAATCGTAAGGAGAATAGAGATTATTTTAGGGATAACTCTAAACAAAGTAAATACACAAATTGGAAAGCAACTAATAATAATAGAAAAGATGACGGAAATTCCAGAGCATATAAAGAAAGAGAATATCAAGGTAGAGAGAATAAAGATACAACCTCTAGAGAATATCAATATAGAAGGGATAAAGGCTATGAAGGAGGTAATCAAAGAGAAAGAAGAGAGGGTGAAAGGATGAGATCACCATGGAGGAGTGACAATCAATATCAGAATAGAGACCTCCCTTTTCTAGATCAAAGGAGAGGGTGGGAACGAGACATAGAACCAGAGGGATATTACCCGCGGATGTGGAGAGCAACCTCGGACATAACGTCCAGGGAAAGAAGAGATGGAGGAAGAAGAGAGGCTGTAGAGGGGGGAAGAAGAGAGCAACGAAGATAGAGAAAGCTAATACCAATTCAGGAATATTCAATCTTAGTAAACACATTTTAAATAAAGAAGAAGAGGGTATTCTAAGTAGAGGGCTCAATTTCGCCCCATCTAATAGAGCGTCAGTATTTCAAACATTCATGGATGCTCAAAAATATATAAGAAGACTGACCCTAAAAAGGTACTTTCAAAAAACTAAGACTGATCAGGGAGATACAGGCCTGCCAAGTGGAAGAGATACAAATAATCTCTTTACTCATACGGCATTAAAAAAAACCTCCACATTCTACCCAAGCTTTTGTAGGGGCCCATATTTGGAAACCATTCAAAAGCTGGTGGAAGAGGATATAAGAAAAATAGGAACCAAAAAAGGTAAAACAAGACCAAACCTTACTAAAAAGGAACGAGAAGTCTTGGATAACTTAGCCGATAACAAAGACCTGGTAATCAAACCAGCCGATAAAGGAGGTGGAGTGGTGATTTTAGACACTCCAGATTACATAAAGGAGGCAGAAAGACTTTTGGGGGATACTAATACATATGTGAAACTAAGATCAAATCCAATTATACCTTATACAAAAGAACTTTCAGAACTCTTAAACGATGGCCTCCAGAAAGGGATTCTATTAAAAAAAGAACATGACTTTATAATAACTCAGAATCCGAGAACACCGGTCTTCTATTACCTGCCAAAGATGCATAAATCTTTAACAAACCCCCCAGGAAGACCTATAATATCGGGGATCGGCTCCTTAACCCAGAACTTCTCTGCCTATATAGATACCATCCTGCAACCTGCAGTTAAAAAGTTGCCTTCACACATTAAAGATACAACACAGGTGATACAATCACTAGAGAAGATTCAATGGCAGTCTGACTATATACTTGCTACCTGTGACGTCACATCACTCTACACATGCATAGATCATGTGCAGGGGTGTGATGCCACAAGGTATTGTCTAGATAAATACTTAGAACTGGAAGATACACAAAAAAGCTTTTTAACAGAAGGGATTAGCTTTATTTTACATCATAATGTTTTTTGGTTTGAGGGGGAATACTTCTTGCAGAAACGAGGGACCGCAATGGGCACCAGGTTTGCCCCCAGCTATGCTAATCTGTTTCTTGGTTGGTGGGAAGATCAAGTAATCTGGCCCAACAAGACATGGGAGGCAAACCTGGTGCTCTACAAGCGCTACACTGGCGACACACTTTATTCGAGCTTGGCTAGTGCCACGAATTCGGGTATACCCGGGTGTATTGAGGTTTGTGACTGTTTTCTGCCCGAGTACATTGAGTTATTTTCCAAGCAGGGATTGAAGCATTTTATTCCCGCTGGCTGCAATACTGCACAGTATATATATATAAACTGCATTACAATTCATGAATTTATGCCATCTGGTAGACACGCGAAGCATTGCAGCCTATTAAATCCTAATCATTATCATTTAACAGATCAGCCGCCCATCAGCCAGGCATGAACCCAGGCTGGGAAGGCAAATGCAACGGGGCTTGTCAGAGGTTAGGAGTGGCGCATTCCAGGTATCTGCCAGGTACATACCGGGTATTTGCTCGAATAAAGTGTGTCGGTGCAGTACATAGATGATATTATCATCATATGGAAAGGCGACCTCGAATCAATACAAACCTTTTTCACCACTATAAATATCAATAATTTGAATCTGATTTTTACTTATGATTCAAGCATATCCAAAGTGATATTTTTGGACTTAGAAATTTTTATTGAAGACGGAGCAATCAATACAAGAACACATTTTAAAACAGTCAACTGTAATAATTTTATCAAAGCTAACAGTTGCCATAAGCGAAATTGGTTGGAGAATGTCCCCTATGGGGAATTCCGGCGCTTAAAACGCAACTGTACTAAAATACGAGATTTTGAGGAACAGATAATACCTATGAAAAATAAGTTCCTAGAGAAGGATTACAATAAAGAAACCATTGATAAAGCATTACAAAAAGTAGGGGAGGTTAATAGAAAAGATATGCTAGTTTACAATAATAAGAAGACACAAAACAAATCAGATGTTTTTATTCCTTTTACCACGACTTACAGCACAAATTCAAAAGAAATTGAAGTGATTTTAAAGAAACATTGGCCTATTTTAAAACAAGACGATATTTTAAAAGAAATAATCGGAGATAAGCCTACTGTAATTTATTCAAGAGCACCAAATATCAAACAGAAATTGGTGCCCAGCTTTCTACCTCCAAAAACCAAAAGCTGTTGGTTAGATCAACTATCAAAGGGCTTCAAAAAATGCCTAAACTGCAAGGCCTGTCGGAATAATACATTAACTGACACTAGGATAACTTCCTTTAATAGTATCGTGTCCAATTTATCCTATACTATTAAATCACATATCACCTGTGACAGTAAAGGGGTGATCTATGTGTTACAATGTGGTTGCAACCTACAGTATGTGGGTAGAACAATAAGGAAACTCAAAACAAGATTGGGAGAACATATTAGAAATATATGCAATGGTTTAGAGACGCATAGTGTTTCAAACCACTACAAAATTAAACATAACAAAAACCCATCTTGTCTAAAATTCTTTGGGATTGAAATTGTTAAGCCAGATTGGAGGGGAGGAGACTACATCAAGAAAATCAATAGAAGAGAATCCTTCTGGATTTTCACACTCCAGTCCCTGGCACCTAAGGGGTTAAATTTGGATATGGAAATTACTGCATTTCTCCCTTAATGTTAAAAGATCCTTTCAAACAACTCTGACTCAATACGCACGTTTTCTCTTAGTCATTTAGCATGTGAAAATAATAATAGTCATTTTAAGTTATTTATTTGCTTATGTCGTGTTATAATTAGTTGTGAAACAGACGGCATCTTCAGAAATTCATGATTTTAATACTTAAATTAGCTATCCACTCACATTCTTAATATTATGTTCTTAATAAATCCCTCATTGAAGACTTCCAATTGAATTAAGAAATATAAACAAGACCATTTTAATCAATATACTAGGTCTATTACCCTCTATCTCAACTGCTCATTTGATCCTTATTTTTAGACTTCCTTTTAAACACTCACAGGAGACATATGATCAATAAAGGTTTTCTAAATATGCCACCTGTTTTTAAAACACTGTTATGTGCAACACCAAAATTATGTTGTTATAAACTGATGTATTAGTATGCAACCGGTTGAAAATGGACTGCTATACAGTCAGAGCAAATCCAGCAATGTAAGGGTTAAAGAGCGAAGACTCCACAAGGTATAAAAGACTACTGCTACCCCGAACTTGCTGACGTCACTGAGGAAGCATTGGCGAAACGCGTCTGACGTTTTTTGGTCTCTACAAGCCACCATAGTGAGGAGGTCTGATTTCCCTGGCCCAGCGTCTCGCCGTCTGCGCATGCGCATGCACAGCGGAGCAAGGAAGCCTGGAATTGTCTGCACGGGGAAGATAGGCGGCCGGAGGGGGAGGACATAGCCTGTGCACGGGCTCTGGACATCCGCACTGCGGCCACCTGCAACCCAAGCCACAGACAGTATACATCTGCCAAGCGGGAACCAGCAGAGACAGGACACCACTGCCCAGAAAGGGACAAGTTGTGGAGCCTGGCGGCATCTCCTTCCTATGCTCGAATTGATCGGTCGCTTGTAAGTTTTAAATCTCAAGTTTTTATTAGTTAATAAACTGTATTGCACTATTTTTTCCCTTTATTTTTTACTAAGGAAGATCTTAGGAGGCATCTCCTCGGCCATGTGTGTCTGACTGACTGACTGACTGTGTGTGTGTGTGTGTGTGTGTGTGTGTGTGTGTGTGTGTGTGTGTGTGTGTGTGTGTGTGTGTGTGTGTGTGTGTGTGTGTGTGACTCTGTGACTGAGTGTGTCTGACTGAGTGAGTGTGTGTGTGTGTGTGTGTGTGTTTGTGTGTGTGTATGACTGACTGTGTGTGTCTGACTGACTTACTGACTGAGTGTGTGTGTGTTTGTGTGACTGACTGAGTGTGTGACTGAGTGTGTTTGTGTGTGTGTGTGTGTGTGTGTGTGTGTGTGTGTGTGTGTGTGTGTGTGTGTGTGTGTGTGTGTGTGTGTGTGTGTGTGTGTGTGTGTGTGTGTGTGTGTGACTGAGTGTGTGTGTGTGACTGAGTGTGTGTGTGTATGACTGACTGTGTGTCTGACTGACTGTGTGTGTGTGTGTGTGTGTGTGTGTGTGTGTGTGTGTGTGTGTGTGTGTGTGTGTGTGTGTGTGTGTGTGTGTGTGTGTGTGTGTGTGTGACTGTGTGTGTGACTCTGTGACTGAGTGTGTCTGACTGAGTGTGTGTGTGTGTGTGTGTGTGTGTGTGTGTGTGTGTGTGTGTGTGTGTGTGTGTGTGTGTGTGTGTGTGTGTGTGTGTGTGTGTGTGTGTGTGTGTGACTCTGTGACTGAGTGTGTCTGACTGAGTGAGTGTGTGTGTGTGTGTGTGTGTGTGTGTGTGTGTGTGTGTTTGTGTGTGTGTATGACTGACTGTGTGTGTGTCTGACTGACTTACTGACTGAGTGTGTGTGTGTTTGTGTGACTGACTGAGTGTGTGACTGAGTGTGTTTGTGTGTGTGTGTGTGTGTGTGTGTGTGTGTGTGTGTGTGTGTGTGTGTGTGTGTGTGTGTGTGTGTGTGTGTGTGTGTGTGTGTGTGTGTGTGTGTGTGTGTGTGTGTGTGTGACTGAGTGTGTGTGTGTATGACTGACTGTATGTGTGTCTGACTGAAGGAAAAAAGGGGGGAAAGATTGCGCCAAAAAAAGAATTTTTCCTATTGTTCAATATGTGGTTCCAGTCCTTTCCACAGAGTGATTTCGCTGCCTGAGTCTTTACAGAGGTTATTCACCAACCTCTGTGTGGATTTGAATAGAATAAAGGGTGGAATGTCCTCGGGCGCGTCACTCTGCTTGCGGCTCCACGGCGTGTATTATATGCAGGGCAAAGGAGAGAGAGAAGGGCCACAGTGAAAAAAGACAGCTCAAAATTTTGCACACTTTTTCAACAGGGTAGAGGGAAGGGGGGGGGGGGGTTGGGAGGGGTGAGAGATGAAGACAAGGGATGGCTGTTATTAATTCAAACTTGTTGACTGGGGACACACTCACATTAAAAACTCTCAAAACTTGAATTGATGTCTCCTCCTCTTCTTGTGCTTGGTGTCTTCAACAGATGTCTTCTCTTCTATGTGCAGGTGGATGGATTGAGGCCGAGGAGATGCCTCCTAAGATCTTCCTTAGTAAAAAATAAAGGGAAAAAATAGTGCAATACAGTTTATTAACGAATAAAAACTTGAGATTTAAAACTTACAAGCGACCGATCAATTCGAGCATAGGAAGGAGATGCCGCCAGGCTCCACAACTTGTCCCTTTCTGGGCCGTGGTGTCCTGTCTCTGCTGGCATCTCCTTCCTATGCTCGAATTGATCGGTCGCTTGTAAGTTTTAAATCTCAAGTTTTTATTCGTTAATAAACTGTATTGCACTATTTTTTCCCTTTATTTTTTACTAAGGAAGATCTTAGGAGGCATCTCCTCGGCCTCAATCCATCCACCTGCACATAGAAGAGAAGACATCTGTTGAAGACACCAAGCACAAGAAGAGGAGGAGACATCAATTCAAGTTTTGAGAGTTTTTAATGTGTGTGTCCCTAGTCAACAAGTTTGAATTAATAACAGCCATCCCTTGTCTTCATCTCTCACCCCTCCCAACCCCCCCCCCCTTCCCTCTACCCTGTTGAAAAAGTGTGCAAAATTTTGAGCTGTCTTTTTTCACTGTGGCCCTTCTCTCTCTCCTTTGCCCTGCATATAATACACGCCGTGGAGCCGCAAACAGAGTGACGCGCCCGAGGACATTCCACCCTTTATTCTATTCAAATCCACACAGAGGTTGGTGAATAACCTCTGTAAAGACTCAGGCAGCGAAATCACTCTGTGGAAAGGACTGGAACCACATATTGAACAGTAGGAAAAATTCTTTTTTTTGGCGCAAACTTTCCCCCCTTTTTTCCTTCATATCTGTTTTATTCATTTAGTTTGCAGCCTTAAAGTAACCTACACTATGGAGAAATTATCACTATATTATACCAGACTACATAGAGGTTCCATCTTAGAAGATGTCTTTGATACCTCACTAGGAGAAGACATGATCACTACAGACGAAATTGTTATTAGTCCTGGTCTAGATGAGGATAAAATGTTTTTCGAATTCCAAAATTTAGAAAAACTAATGACAGAAGA
The DNA here is from genome assembly GCF_040206685.1 of Ascaphus truei. Taxonomy (NCBI): domain Eukaryota; kingdom Metazoa; phylum Chordata; class Amphibia; order Anura; family Ascaphidae; genus Ascaphus; species Ascaphus truei. Next base: position 302,654,123 of record NC_134483.1, on the reverse strand, counting down.
AATAAAAGTGTGTTGGGAACTGGCAGCAATAGAAAAATATATTGCAAAATCTAGAATACCCAGGGGGTTACGTCTTTATAAAAATCCAACGTTAGAACAAGATAACCCCACATTCATCAAAGAATGGAATAGAATCCTAGACAATTGTTCTTTTGAACTAATGCGATTTATAACAATTACAAGGGGGGAGACATTAAAAAGGATCGATAAAGAAATTATTGAAACACAACGTAATTTAGAAGCATACGAAGAACATGAGGAGTTTAACCACTGTGAAATAGAAATTAAAGATAGACTAGATAAACTAGAAGAAACAACAAAAGACAATAAGAGGACTAAATTTAAAAGGGATAGAATAGATTATGAAGAAAATAAATATCGAGATTACAAAACCAAAGATAAGAGCAATGGGGTAGCAGCAACACAAAAGGAAAGAAGTAGCTCAAGGACAATTGATAAAAGAGAAAAAAGAGAAAGGAGTAAGTCAGTTAGAAAACAAAAACCAGAGCAAAGAGAAAAAGAAAAAGAGAAAGGGAGAGATAGACATAGATACACACAGCCCAATAATCGTAAGGAGAATAGAGATTATTTTAGGGATAACTCTAAACAAAGTAAATACACAAATTGGAAAGCAACTAATAATAATAGAAAAGATGACGGAAATTCCAGAGCATATAAAGAAAGAGAATATCAAGGTAGAGAGAATAAAGATACAACCTCTAGAGAATATCAATATAGAAGGGATAAAGGCTATGAAGGAGGTAATCAAAGAGAAAGAAGAGAGGGTGAAAGGATGAGATCACCATGGAGGAGTGACAATCAATATCAGAATAGAGACCTCCCTTTTCTAGATCAAAGGAGAGGGTGGGAACGAGACATAGAACCAGAGGGATATTACCCGCGGATGTGGAGAGCAACCTCGGACATAACGTCCAGGGAAAGAAGAGATGGAGGAAGAAGAGAGGCTGTAGAGGGGGGAAGAAGAGAGCAACGAAGATAGAGAAAGCTAATACCAATTCAGGAATATTCAATCTTAGTAAACACATTTTAAATAAAGAAGAAGAGGGTATTCTAAGTAGAGGGCTCAATTTTGCCCCATCTAATAGAGCGTCAGTATTTCAAACATTCATGGATGCTCAAAAATATATAAGAAGACTGACCCTAAAAAGGTACTTTGAAAAAACTAAGACTGATCAGGGAGATACAGGCCTGCCAAGTGGAAGAGATACAAATAATCTCTTTACTCATACGGCATTAAAAAAACCCTCCACATTCTACCCAAGCTTTTGTAGGGGCCCATATTTGGAAACCTTTCAAAAGCTGGTGGAAGAGGATATAAGAAAAATAGGAACCAAAAAAGGTAAAACAAGACCAAACCTTACTAAAAAGGAACGAGAAGTCTTGGATAACTTAGCCGATAACAAAGACCTGGTAATCAAACCAGCCGATAAAGGAGGTGGAGTGGTGATTTTAGACACTCCAGATTACTTAAAGGAGGCAGAAAGACTTTTGGGGGATACTAATACATATGTGAAACTAAGATCAAATCCAATTATACCTTATACAAAAGAACTTTCAGAACTCTTAAACGATGGCCTCCAGAAAGGGATTCTATTAAAAAAAGAACATGACTTTATAATAACTCAGAATCCGAGAACACCGGTCTTCTATTACCTGCCAAAGATGCATAAATCTTTAACAAACCCCCCAGGAAGACCTATAATATCGGGGATCGGCTCCTTAACCCAGAACTTCTCTGCCTATATAGATACCATCCTGCAACCTGCAGTTAAAAAGTTGCCTTCACACATTAAAGATACAACACAGGTGATACAATCACTAGAGAAGATTCAATGGCAGTCTGACTATATACTTGCTACCTGTGACGTCACATCACTCTACACATGCATAGATCATGTGCAGGGGTGTGATGCCACAAGGTATTGTCTAGATAAATACTTAGAACTGGAAGATACACAAAAAAGCTTTTTAACAGAAGGGATTAGCTTTATTTTACATCATAATGTTTTTTGGTTTGAGGGGGAATACTTCTTGCAGAAACGAGGGACCGCAATGGGCACCAGGTTTGCCCCCAGCTATGCTAATCTGTTTCTTGGTTGGTGGGAAGATCAAGTAATCTGGCCCAACAAGACATGGGAGGCAAACCTGGTGCTCTACAAGCGCTACATAGATGATATTATCATCATATGGAAAGGCGACCTCGAATCAATACAAACCTTTTTCACCACTATAAATATCAATAATTTGAATCTGATTTTTACTTATGATTCAAGCATATCCAAAGTGATATTTTTGGACTTAGAAATTTTTATTGAAGACGGAGCAATCAATACAAGAACACATTTTAAAACAGTCAACTGTAATAATTTTATCAAAGCTAACAGTTGCCATAAGCGAAATTGGTTGGAGAATGTCCCCTATGGGGAATTCCGGCGCTTAAAACGCAACTGTACTAAAATACGAGATTTTGAGGAACAGATAATACCTATGAAAAATAAGTTCCTAGAGAAGGATTACAATAAAGAAACCATTGATAAAGCATTACAAAAAGTAGGGGAGGTTAATAGAAAAGATATGCTAGTTTACAATAATAAGAAGACACAAAACAAATCAGATGTTTTTATTCCTTTTACCACGACTTACAGCACAAATTCAAAAGAAATTGAAGTGATTTTAAAGAAACATTGGCCTATTTTAAAACAAGACGATATTTTAAAAGAAATAATCGGAGATAAGCCTACTGTAATTTATTCAAGAGCACCAAATATCAAACAGAAATTGGTGCCCAGCTTTCTACCTCCAAAAACCAAAAGCTGTTGGTTAGATCAACTATCAAAGGGCTTCAAAAAATGCCTAAACTGCAAGGCCTGTCGGAATAATACATTAACTGACACTAGGATAACTTCCTTTAATAGTATCGTGTCCAATTTATCCTATACTATTAAATCACATATCACCTGTGACAGTAAAGGGGTGATCTATGTGTTACAATGTGGTTGCAACCTACAGTATGTGGGTAGAACAATAAGGAAACTCAAAACAAGATTGGGAGAACATATTAGAAATATATGCAATGGTTTAGAGACGCATAGTGTTTCAAACCACTACAAAATTAAACATAACAAAAACCCATCTTGTCTAAAATTCTTTGGGATTGAAATTGTTAAGCCAGATTGGAGGGGAGGAGACTACATCAAGAAAATCAATAGAAGAGAATCCTTCTGGATTTTCACACTCCAGTCCCTGGCACCTAAGGGGTTAAATTTGGATATGGAAATTACTGCATTTCTCCCTTAATGTTAAAAGATCCTTTCAAACAACTCTGACTCAATACGCACGTTTTCTCTTAGTCATTTAGCATGTGAAAATAATAATAGTCATTTTAAGTTATTTATTTGCTTATGTCGTGTTATAATTAGTTGTGAAACAGACGGCATCTTCAGAAATTCATGATTTTAATACTTAAATTAGCTATCCACTCACATTCTTAATATTATGTTCTTAATAAATCCCTCATTGAAGACTTCCAATTGAATTAAGAAATATAAACAAGACCATTTTAATCAATATACTAGGTCTATTACCCTCTATCTCAACTGCTCATTTGATCCTTATTTTTAGACTTCCTTTTAAACACTCACAGGAGACATATGATCAATAAAGGTTTTCTAAATATGCCACCTGTTTTTAAAACACTGTTATGTGCAACACCAAAATTATGTTGTTATAAACTGATGTATTAGTATGCAACCGGTTGAAAATGGACTGCTATACAGTCAGAGCAAATCCAGCAATGTAAGGGTTAAAGAGCGAAGACTCCACAAGGTATAAAAGACTACTGCTACCCCGAACTTGCTGACGTCACTGAGGAAGCATTGGCGAAACGCGTCTGACGTTTTTTGGTCTCTACAAGCCACCATAGTGAGGAGGTCTGATTTCCCTGGCCCAGCGTCTCGCCGTCTGCGCATGCGCATGCACAGCGGAGCAAGGAAGCCTGGAATTGTCTGCACGGGGAAGATAGGCGGCCGGAGGGGGAGGACATAGCCTGTGCACGGGCTCTGGACATCCGCACTGCGGCCACCTGCAACCCAAGCCACAGACAGTATACATATGCCAAGCGGGAACCAGCAGAGACAGGACACCACTGCCCAGAAAGGGACAAGTTGTGGAGCCTGGCGGCATCTCCTTCCTATGCTCGAATTGATCGGTCGCTTGTAAGTTTTAAATCTCAAGTTTTTATTCGTTAATAAACTGTATTGCACTATTTTTTCCCTTTATTTTTTACTAAGGAAGATCTTAGGAGGCATCTCCTCGGCCATGTGTGTCTGACTGACTGACTGACTGACTGACTGTGTGTGTGTGTGTGTGTGTGTGACTCTGTGACTGAGTGTGTCTGACTGAGTGAGTGTGTGTGTGTGTGTGTGTGTGTGTGTGTGTGACTGTGTGTGTGACTCTGTGACTGAGTGTGTCTGACTGAGTGTGTGTGTGTGTGTGTGTGTGTGTGTGTGTGTGTGTGTGTGTGTGTGTGTGTGTGTGTGTGTGTGTGTGTGTGTGTGTGTGTGACTCTGTGACTGAGTGTGTCTGACTGAGTGAGTGTGTGTGTGTGTGTGTGTGTGTGTGTGTGTGTTTGTGTGTGTGTATGACTGACTGTGTGTGTGTCTGACTGACTTACTGACTGAGTGTGTGTGTGTTTGTGTGACTGACTGAGTGTGTGACTGAGTGTGTTTGTGTGTGTGTGTGTGTGTGTGTGTGTGTGTGTGTGTGTGTGTGTGTGTGTGTGTGTGTGTGTGTGTGTGTGTGTGTGTGTGTGTGTGTGTGTGTGTGTGTGTGACTGAGTGTGTGTGTGTCTGACTGACTGTGTGTGTGTGTCTGACTGACTGTGTGTGTGTGTGTGTGTGTGTGTGTGTGTGTGTGTGTGTGTGTGTGTGTGTGTGTGTGTGTGTGTGTGTGTGTGTGTGTGTGTGTGTGTGTGTGTGTGTGTGTGTGTGTGTGTGTGTGTATGACTGACTGTATGTGTGTCTGACTGAAGGAAAAAAGGGGGGGAAGTTTGCGCCAAAAAAAGAATTTTTCCTATTGTTCAATATGTGGTTCCAGTCCTTTCCACAGAGTGATTTCGCTGCCTGAGTCTTTACAGAGGTTATTCACCAACATAGGAAGGAGATGCCGCCAGGCTCCACAACTTGTCCCTTTCTGGGCCGTGGTGTCCTGTCTCTGCTGGCATCTCCTTCCTATGCTCGAATTGATCGGTCGCTTGTAAGTTTTAAATCTCAAGTTTTTATTCGTTAATAAACTGTATTGCACTATTTTTTCCCTTTATTTTTTACTAAGGAAGATCTTAGGAGGCATCTCCTCGGCCTCAATCCATCCACCTGCACATAGAAGAGAAGACATCTGTTGAAGACACCAAGAACAAGAAGAGGAGGAGACATCAATTCAAGTTTTGAGAGTTTTTAATGTGTGTGTCCCCAGTCAACAAGTTTGAATTAATAACAGCCATCCCTTGTCTTCATCTCTCACCCCTCCCAACCCCCCCCCCCTTCCCTCTACCCTGTTGAAAAAGTGTGCAAAATTTTGAGCTGTCTTTTTTCACTGTGGCCCTTCTCTCTCTCCTTTGCCCTGCATATAATACACGCCGTGGAGCCGCAAACAGAGTGACGCGCCCGAGGACATTCCACCCTTTATTCTATTCAAATCCACACAGAGGTTGGTGAATAACCTCTGTAAAGACTCAGGCAGCGAAATCACTCTGTGGAAAGGACTGGAACCACATATTGAACAGTAGGAAAAATTCTTTTTTTTTGGCGCAAACTTTCCCCCCTTTTTTCCTTCATATCTGTTTTATTCATTTAGTTTGCAGCCTTAAAGTAACCTACACTATGGAGAAATTATCACTATATTATACCAGACTACATAGAGGTTCCATCTTAGAAGATGTCTTTGATACCTCACTAGGAGAAGACATGATCACTACAGACGAAATTGTTATTAGTCCTGGTCTAGATGAGGATAAAATGTTTTTCGAATTCCAAAATTTAGAAAAACTAATGACAGAAGAAATAAAAGTGTGTTGGGAACTGGCAGCAATAGAAAAATATATTGCAAAATCTAGAATACCCAGGGGGTTACGTCTTTATAAAAATCCAACGTTAGAACAAGATAACCCCACATTCATCAAAGAATGGAATAGAATCCTAGACAATTGTTCTTTTGAACTAATGCGATTTATAACAATTACAAGGGGGGAGACATTAAAAAGGATCGATAAAGAAATTATTGAAACACAACGTAATTTAGAAGCATACAAAGAACATGAGGAGTTTAACCACTGTGAAATAGAAATTAAAGATAGACTAGATAAACTAGAAGAAACAACAAAAGACAATAAGAGGACTAAATTTAAAAGGGATAGAATAGATTATGAAGAAAATAAATATCGAGATTACAAAACCAAAGATAAGAGCAATGGGGTAGCAGCAACACAAAAGGAAAGAAGTAGCTCAAGGACAATTGATAAAAGAGAAAAAAGAGAAAGGAGTAAGTCAGTTAGAAAACAAAAACCAGAGCAAAGAGAAAAAGAAAAAGAGAAAGGGAGAGATAGACATAGATACACACAGCCCAATAATCGTAAGGAGAATAGAGATTATTTTAGGGATAACTCTAAACAAAGTAAATACACAAATTGGAAAGCAACTAATAATAATAGAAAAGATGACGGAAATTCCAGAGCATATAAAGAAAGAGAATATCAAGGTAGAGAGAATAAAGATACAACCTCTAGAGAATATCAATATAGAAGGGATAAAGGCTATGAAGGAGGTAATCAAAGAGAAAGAAGAGAGGGTGAAAGGATGAGATCACCATGGAGGAGTGACAATCAATATCAGAATAGAGACCTCCCTTTTCTAGATCAAAGGAGAGGGTGGGAACGAGACATAGAACCAGAGGGATATTACCCGCGGATGTGGAGAGCAACCTCGGACATAACGTCCAGGGAAAGAAGAGATGGAGGAAGAAGAGAGGCTGTAGAGGGGGGAAGAAGAGAGCAACGAAGATAGAGAAAGCTAATACCAATTCAGGAATATTCAATCTTAGTAAACACATTTTAAATAAAGAAGAAGAGGGTATTCTAAGTAGAGGGCTCAATTTCGCCCCATCTAATAGAGCGTCAGTATTTCAAACATTCATGGATGCTCAAAAATATATAAGAAGACTGACCCTAAAAAGGTACTTTGAAAAAACTAAGACTGATCAGGGAGATACAGGCCTGCCAAGTGGAAGAGATACAAATAATCTCTTTACTCATACGGCATTAAAAAAAACCTCCACATTCTACCCAAGCTTTTGTAGGGGCCCATATTTGGAAACCTTTCAAAAGCTGGTGGAAGAGGATATAAGAAAAATAGGAACCAAAAAAGGTAAAACAAGACCAAACCTTAATAAAAAGGAACGAGAAGTCTTGGATAACTTAGCCGATAACAAAGACCTGGTAATCAAACCAGCCGATAAAGGAGGTGGAGTGGTGATTTTAGACACTCCAGATTACATAAAGGAGGCAGAAAGACTTTTGGGGGATACTAATACATATGTGAAACTAAGATCAAATCCAATTATACCTTATACAAAAGAACTTTCAGAACTCTTAAACGTTGGCCTCCAGAAAGGGATTCTATTAAAAAAAGAACATGACTTTATAATAACTCAGAATCCGAGAACACCGGTCTTCTATTACCTGCCAAAGATGCATAAATCTTTAACAAACCCCCCAGGAAGACCTATAATATCGGGGATCGGCTCCTTAACCCAGAACTTCTCTGCCTATATAGATACCATCCTGCAACCTGCAGTTAAAAAGTTGCCTTCACACATTAAAGATACAACACAGGTGATACAATCACTAGAGAAGATTCAATGGCAGTCTGACTATATACTTGCTACCTGTGACGTCACATCACTCTACACATGCATAGATCATGTGCAGGGGTGTGATGCCACAAGGTATTGTCTAGATAAATACTTAGAACTGGAAGATACACAAAAAAGCTTTTTAACAGAAGGGATTAGCTTTATTTTACATCATAATGTTTTTTGGTTTGAGGGGGAATACTTCTTGCAGAAACGAGGGACCGCAATGGGCACCAGGTTTGCCCCCAGCTATGCTAATCTGTTTCTTGGTTGGTGGGAAGATCAAGTAATCTGGCCCAACAAGACATGGGAGGCAAACCTGGTGCTCTACAAGCGCTACATAGATGATATTATCATCATATGGAAAGGCGACCTCGAATCAATACAAACCTTTTTCACCACTATAAATATCAATAATTTGAATCTGATTTTTACTTATGATTCAAGCATATCCAAAGTGATATTTTTGGACTTAGAAATTTTTATTGAAGACGGAGCAATCAATACAAGAACACATTTTAAAACAGTCAACTGTAATAATTTTATCAAAGCTAACAGTTGCCATAAGCGAAATTGGTTGGAGAATGTCCCCTATGGGGAATTCCGGCGCTTAAAACGCAACTGTACTAAAATACGAGATTTTGAGGAACAGATAATACCTATGAAAAATAAGTTCCTAGAGAAGGATTACAATAAAGAAACCATTGATAAAGCATTACAAAAAGTAGGGGAGGTTAATAGAAAAGATATGCTAGTTTACAATAATAAGAAGACACAAAACAAATCAGATGTTTTTATTCCTTTTACCACGACTTACAGCACAAATTCAAAAGAAATTGAAGTGATTTTAAAGAAACATTGGCCTATTTTAAAACAAGACGATATTTTAAAAGAAATAATCGGAGATAAGCCTACTGTAATTTATTCAAGAGCACCAAATATCAAACAGAAATTGGTGCCCAGCTTTCTACCTCCAAAAACCAAAAGCTGTTGGTTAGATCAACTATCAAAGGGCTTCAAAAAATGCCTAAACTGCAAGGCCTGTCGGAATAATACATTAACTGACACTAGGATAACTTCCTTTAATAGTATCGTGTCCAATTTATCCTATACTATTAAATCACATATCACCTGTGACAGTAAAGGGGTGATCTATGTGTTACAATGTGGTTGCAACCTACAGTATGTGGGTAGAACAATAAGGAAACTCAAAACAAGATTGGGAGAACATATTAGAAATATATGCAATGGTTTAGAGACGCATAGTGTTTCAAACCACTACAAAATTAAACATAACAAAAACCCATCTTGTCTAAAATTCTTTGGGATTGAAATTGTTAAGCCAGATTGGAGGGGAGGAGACTACATCAAGAAAATCAATAGAAGAGAATCCTTCTGGATTTTCACACTCCAGTCCCTGGCACCTAAGGGGTTAAATTTGGATATGGAAATTACTGCATTTCTCCCTTAATGTTAAAAGATCCTTTCAAACAACTCTGACTCAATACGCACGTTTTCTCTTAGTCATTTAGCATGTGAAAATAATAATAGTCATTTTAAGTTATTTATTTGCTTATGTCGTGTTATAATTAGTTGTGAAACAGACGGCATCTTCAGAAATTCATGATTTTAATACTTAAATTAGCTATCCACTCACATTCTTAATATTATGTTCTTAATAAATCCCTCATTGAAGACTTCCAATTGAATTAAGAAATATAAACAAGACCATTTTAATCAATATACTAGGTCTATTACCCTCTATCTCAACTGCTCATTTGATCCTTATTTTTAGACTTCCTTTTAAACACTCACAGGAGACATATGATCAATAAAGGTTTTCTAAATATGCCACCTGTTTTTAAAACACTGTTATGTGCAACACCAAAATTATGTTGTTATAAACTGATGTATTAGTATGCAACCGGTTGAAAATGGACTGCTATACAGTCAGAGCAAATCCAGCAATGTAAGGGTTAAAGAGCGAAGACTCCACAAGGTATAAAAGACTACTGCTACCCCGAACTTGCTGACGTCACTGAGGAAGCATTGGCGAAACGCGTCTGACGTTTTTTGGTCTCTACAAGCCACCATAGTGAGGAGGTCTGATTTCCCTGGCCCAGCGTCTCGCCGTCTGCGCATGCGCATGCACAGCGGAGCAAGGAAGCCTGGAATTGTCTGCACGGGGAAGATAGGCGGCCGGAGGGGGAGGACATAGCCTGTGCACGGGCTCTGGACATCCGCACTGCGGCCACCTGCAACCCAAGCCACAGACAGTATACATCTGCCAAGCGGGAACCAGCAGAGACAGGACACCACTGCCCAGAAAGGGACAAGTTGTGGAGCCTGGCGGCATCTCCTTCCTATGCTCGAATTGATCGGTCGCTTGTAAGTTTTAAATCTCAA
>NC_134483.1:302636294-302638794 GCF_040206685.1 Ascaphus truei | reverse complement strand
CCCAGGGGGTTACGTCTTTATAAAAATCCAACGTTAGAACAAGATAACCCCACATTCATCAAAGAATGGAATAGAATCCTAGACAATTGTTCTTTTGAACTAATGCGATTTATAACAATTACAAGGGGGGAGACATTAAAAAGGATCGATAAAGAAATTATTGAAACACAACGTAATTTAGAAGCATACGAAGAACATGAGGAGTTTAACCACTGTGAAATAGAAATTAAAGATAGACTAGATAAACTAGAAGAAACAACAAAAGACAATAAGAGGACTAAATTTAAAAGGGATAGAATAGATTATGAAGAAAATAAATATCGAGATTACAAAACCAAAGATAAGAGCAATGGGGTAGCAGCAACACAAAAGGAAAGAAGTAGCTCAAGGACAATTGATAAAAGAGAAAAAAGAGAAAGGAGTAAGTCAGTTAGAAAACAAAAACCAGAGCAAAGAGAAAAAGAAAAAGAGAAAGGGAGAGATAGACATAGATACACACAGCCCAATAATCGTAAGGAGAATAGAGATTATTTTAGGGATAACTCTAAACAAAGTAAATACACAAATTGGAAAGCAACTAATAATAATAGAAAAGATGATGGAAATTCCAGAGCATATAAAGAAAGAGAATATCAAGGTAGAGAGAATAAAGATACAACCTCTAGAGAATATCAATATAGAAGGGATAAAGGCTATGAAGGAGGTAATCAAAGAGAAAGAAGAGAGGGTGAAAGGATGAGATCACCATGGAGGAGTGACAATCAATATCAGAATAGAGACCTCCCTTTTCTAGATCAAAGGAGAGGGTGGGAACGAGACATAGAACCAGAGGGATATTACCCGCGGATGTGGAGAGCAACCTCGGACATAACGTCCAGGGAAAGAAGAGATGGAGGAAGAAGAGAGGCTGTAGAGGGGGGAAGAAGAGAGCAACGAAGATAGAGAAAGCTAATACCAATTCAGGAATATTCAATCTTAGTAAACACATTTTAAATAAAGAAGAAGAGGGTATTCTAAGTAGAGGGCTCAATTTCGCCCCATCTAATAGAGCGTCAGTATTTCAAACATTCATGGATGCTCAAAAATATATAAGAAGACTGACCCTAAAAAGGTACTTTGAAAAAACTAAGACTGATCAGGGAGATACAGGCCTGCCAAGTGGAAGAGATACAAATAATCTCTTTACTCATACGGCATTAAAAAAACCCTCCACATTCTACCCAAGCTTTTGTAGGGGCCCATATTTGGAAACCTTTCAAAAGCTGGTGGAAGAGGATATAAGAAAAATAGGAACCAAAAAAGGTAAAACAAGACCAAACCTTACTAAAAAGGAACGAGAAGTCTTGGATAACTTAGCCGATAACAAAGACCTGGTAATCAAACCAGCCGATAAAGGAGGTGGAGTGGTGATTTTAGACACTCCAGATTACATAAAGGAGGCAGAAAGACTTTTGGGGGATACTAATACATATGTGAAACTAAGATCAAATCCAATTATACCTTATACAAAAGAACTTTCAGAACTCTTAAACGATGGCCTCCAGAAAGGGATTCTATTAAAAAAAGAACATGACTTTATAATAACTCAGAATCCGAGAACACCGGTCTTCTATTACCTGCCAAAGATGCATAAATCTTTAACAAACCCCCCAGGAAGACCTATAATATCGGGGATCGGCTCCTTAACCCAGAACTTCTCTGCCTATATAGATACCATCCTGCAACCTGCAGTTAAAAAGTTGCCTTCACACATTAAAGATACAACACAGGTGATACAATCACTAGAGAAGATTCAATGGCAGTCTGACTATATACTTGCTACCTGTGACGTCACATCACTCTACACATGCATAGATCATGTGCAGGGGTGTGATGCCACAAGGTATTGTCTAGATAAATACTTAGAACTGGAAGATACACAAAAAAGCTTTTTAACAGAAGGGATTAGCTTTATTTTACATCATAATGTTTTTTGGTTTGAGGGGGAATACTTCTTGCAGAAACGAGGGACCGCAATGGGCACCAGGTTTGCCCCCAGCTATGCTAATCTGTTTCTTGGTTGGTGGGAAGATCAAGTAATCTGGCCCAACAAGACATGGGAGGCAAACCTGGTGCTCTACAAGCGCTACATAGATGATATTATCATCATATGGAAAGGCGACCTCGAATCAATACAAACCTTTTTCACCACTATAAATATCAATAATTTGAATCTGATTTTTACTTATGATTCAAGCATATCCAAAGTGATATTTTTGGACTTAGAAATTTTTATTGAAGACGGAGCAATCAATACAAGAACACATTTTAAAACAGTCAACTGTAATAATTTTATCAAAGCTAACAGTTGCCATAAGCGAAATTGGTTGGAGAATGTCCCCTATGGGGAATTCCGGCGCTTAAAACGCAACTGTACTAAAATACGAGATTTTGAGGAACAGATAATACCTATGAAAAATAAGTTCCTAGAGAAGGATTACAATAAAGAAACCATTGATAA
>NC_134483.1:302611294-302628794 GCF_040206685.1 Ascaphus truei | reverse complement strand
AATCGTAAGGAGAATAGAGATTATTTTAGGGATAACTCTAAACAAAGTAAATACACAAATTGGAAAGCAACTAATAATAATAGAAAAGATGACGGAAATTCCAGAGCATATAAAGAAAGAGAATATCAAGGTAGAGAGAATAAAGATACAACCTCTAGAGAATATCAATATAGAAGGGATAAAGGCTATGAAGGAGGTAATCAAAGAGAAAGAAGAGAGGGTGAAAGGATGAGATCACCATGGAGGAGTGACAATTAATATCAGAATAGAGACCTCCCTTTTCTAGATCAAAGGAGAGGGTGGGAACGAGACATAGAACCAGAGGGATATTACCCGCGGATGTGGAGAGCAACCTCGGACATAACGTCCAGGGAAAGAAGAGATGGAGGAAGAAGAGAGGCTGTAGAGGGGGGAAGAAGAGAGCAACGAAGATAGAGAAAGCTAATACCAATTCAGGAATATTCAATCTTAGTAAACACATTTTAAATAAAGAAGAAGAGGGTATTCTAAGTAGAGGGCTCAATTTCGCCCCATCTAATAGAGCGTCAGTATTTCAAACATTCATGGATGCTCAAAAATATATAAGAAGACTGACCCTAAAAAGGTACTTTCAAAAAACTAAGACTGATCAGGGAGATACAGGCCTGCCAAGTGGAAGAGATACAAATAATCTCTTTACTCATACGGCATTAAAAAAAACCTCCACATTCTACCCAAGCTTTTGTAGGGGCCCATATTTGGAAACCATTCAAAAGCTGGTGGAAGAGGATATAAGAAAAATAGGAACCAAAAAAGGTAAAACAAGACCAAACCTTACTAAAAAGGAACGAGAAGTCTTGGATAACTTAGCCGATAACAAAGACCTGGTAATCAAACCAGCCGATAAAGGAGGTGGAGTGGTGATTTTAGACACTCCAGATTACATAAAGGAGGCAGAAAGACTTTTGGGGGATACTAATACATATGTGAAACTAAGATCAAATCCAATTATACCTTATACAAAAGAACTTTCAGAACTCTTAAACGATGGCCTCCAGAAAGGGATTCTATTAAAAAAAGAACATGACTTTATAATAACTCAGAATCCGAGAACACCGGTCTTCTATTACCTGCCAAAGATGCATAAATCTTTAACAAACCCCCCAGGAAGACCTATAATATCGGGGATCGGCTCCTTAACCCAGAACTTCTCTGCCTATATAGATACCATCCTGCAACCTGCAGTTAAAAAGTTGCCTTCACACATTAAAGATACAACACAGGTGATACAATCACTAGAGAAGATTCAATGGCAGTCTGACTATATACTTGCTACCTGTGACGTCACATCACTCTACACATGCATAGATCATGTGCAGGGGTGTGATGCCACAAGGTATTGTCTAGATAAATACTTAGAACTGGAAGATACACAAAAAAGCTTTTTAACAGAAGGGATTAGCTTTATTTTACATCATAATGTTTTTTGGTTTGAGGGGGAATACTTCTTGCAGAAACGAGGGACCGCAATGGGCACCAGGTTTGCCCCCAGCTATGCTAATCTGTTTCTTGGTTGGTGGGAAGATCAAGTAATCTGGCCCAACAAGACATGGGAGGCAAACCTGGTGCTCTACAAGCGCTACATAGATGATATTATCATCATATGGAAAGGCGACCTCGAATCAATACAAACCTTTTTCACCACTATAAATATCAATAATTTGAATCTGATTTTTACTTATGATTCAAGCATATCCAAAGTGATATTTTTGGACTTAGAAATTTTTATTGAAGACGGAGCAATCAATACAAGAACACATTTTAAAACAGTCAACTGTAATAATTTTATCAAAGCTAACAGTTGCCATAAGCGAAATTGGTTGGAGAATGTCCCCTATGGGGAATTCCGGCGCTTAAAACGCAACTGTACTAAAATACGAGATTTTGAGGAACAGATAATACCTATGAAAAATAAGTTCCTAGAGAAGGATTACAATAAAGAAACCATTGATAAAGCATTACAAAAAGTAGGGGAGGTTAATAGAAAAGATATGCTAGTTTACAATAATAAGAAGACACAAAACAAATCAGATGTTTTTATTCCTTTTACCACGACTTACAGCACAAATTCAAAAGAAATTGAAGTGATTTTAAAGAAACATTGGCCTATTTTAAAACAAGACGATATTTTAAAAGAAATAATCGGAGATAAGCCTACTGTAATTTATTCAAGAGCACCAAATATCAAACAGAAATTGGTGCCCAGCTTTCTACCTCCAAAAACCAAAAGCTGTTGGTTAGATCAACTATCAAAGGGCTTCAAAAAATGCCTAAACTGCAAGGCCTGTCGGAATAATACATTAACTGACACTAGGATAACTTCCTTTAATAGTATCGTGTCCAATTTATCCTATACTATTAAATCACATATCACCTGTGACAGTAAAGGGGTGATCTATGTGTTACAATGTGGTTGCAACCTACAGTATGTGGGTAGAACAATAAGGAAACTCAAAACAAGATTGGGAGAACATATTAGAAATATATGCAATGGTTTAGAGACGCATAGTGTTTCAAACCACTACAAAATTAAACATAACAAAAACCCATCTTGTCTAAAATTCTTTGGGATTGAAATTGTTAAGCCAGATTGGAGGGGAGGAGACTACATCAAGAAAATCAATAGAAGAGAATCCTTCTGGATTTTCACACTCCAGTCCCTGGCACCTAAGGGGTTAAATTTGGATATGGAAATTACTGCATTTCTCCCTTAATGTTAAAAGATCCTTTCAAACAACTCTGACTCAATACGCACGTTTTCTCTTAGTCATTTAGCATGTGAAAATAATAATAGTCATTTTAAGTTATTTATTTGCTTATGTCGTGTTATAATTAGTTGTGAAACAGACGGCATCTTCAGAAATTCATGATTTTAATACTTAAATTAGCTATCCACTCACATTCTTAATATTATGTTCTTAATAAATCCCTCATTGAAGACTTCCAATTGAATTAAGAAATATAAACAAGACCATTTTAATCAATATACTAGGTCTATTACCCTCTATCTCAACTGCTCATTTGATCCTTATTTTTAGACTTCCTTTTAAACACTCACAGGAGACATATGATCAATAAAGGTTTTCTAAATATGCCACCTGTTTTTAAAACACTGTTATGTGCAACACCAAAATTATGTTGTTATAAACTGATGTATTAGTATGCAACCGGTTGAAAATGGACTGCTATACAGTCAGAGCAAATCCAGCAATGTAAGGGTTAAAGAGCGAAGACTCCACAAGGTATAAAAGACTACTGCTACCCCGAACTTGCTGACGTCACTGAGGAAGCATTGGCGAAACGCGTCTGACGTTTTTTGGTCTCTACAAGCCACCATAGTGAGGAGGTCTGATTTCCCTGGCCCAGCGTCTCGCCGTCTGCGCATGCGCATGCACAGCGGAGCAAGGAAGCCTGGAATTGTCTGCACGGGGAAGATAGGCGGCCGGAGGGGGAGGACATAGCCTGTGCACGGGCTCTGGACATCCGCACTGCGGCCACCTGCAACCCAAGCCACAGACAGTATACATCTGCCAAGCGGGAACCAGCAGAGACAGGACACCACTGCCCAGAAAGGGACAAGTTGTGGAGCCTGGCGGCATCTCCTTCCTATGCTCGAATTGATCGGTCGCTTGTAAGTTTTAAATCTCAAGTTTTTATTAGTTAATAAACTGTATTGCACTATTTTTTCCCTTTATTTTTTACTAAGGAAGATCTTAGGAGGCATCTCCTCGGCCATGTGTGTCTGACTGACTGACTGACTGTGTGTGTGTGTGTGTGTGTGTGTGTGTGTGTGTGTGTGTGTGTGTGTGTGTGTGTGTGTGTGTGTGTGTGTGTGTGACTCTGTGACTGAGTGTGTCTGACTGAGTGAGTGTGTGTGTGTGTGTGTGTGTGTGTTTGTGTGTGTGTATGACTGACTGTGTGTGTCTGACTGACTTACTGACTGAGTGTGTGTGTGTTTGTGTGACTGACTGAGTGTGTGACTGAGTGTGTTTGTGTGTGTGTGTGTGTGTGTGTGTGTGTGTGTGTGTGTGTGACTGAGTGTGTGTGTGTGACTGAGTGTGTGTGTGTATGACTGACTGTGTGTCTGACTGACTGACTGTGTGTGTGTGTGTGTGTGTGTGTGTGTGTGTGTGTGTGTGTGTGTGTGTGTGTGTGTGTGTGTGTGTGTGTGTGTGTGTGTGTGTGTGTGTGTGTGTGTGTGTGTGACTCTGTGACTGAGTGTGTCTGACTGAGTGAGTGTGTGTGTGTGTGTGTGTGTGTGTGTGTTTGTGTGTGTATGACTGACTGTGTGTGTCTGACTGACTTACTGACTGAGTGTGTGTGTGTTTGTGTGACTGACTGAGTGTGTGACTGAGTGTGTTTGTGTGTGTGTGTGTGTGTGTGTGTGTGTGTGTGTGTGTGTGTGTGTGTGTGTGTGTGTGTGTGTGTGTGTGTGTGTGTGTGTGTGTGTGACTGAGTGTGTGTGTGTATGACTGACTGTGTGTGTGTCTGACTGACTGTGTGTGTGTGTCTGACTGACTGTGTGTGTGTGTGTGTGTGTGTGTGTGTGTGTGTGTGTGTGTGTGTGTGTGTGTGTGTGTGTGTGTGTGTGTGTGTGTGTGTGTGTGTGTATGACTGACTGTATGTGTGTCTGACTGAAGGAAAAAAGGGGGGAAAGTTTGCGCCAAAAAAAGAATTTTTCCTATTGTTCAATATGTGGTTCCAGTCCTTTCCACAGAGTGATTTCGCTGCCTGAGTCTTTACAGAGGTTATTCACCAACCTCTGTGTGGATTTGAATAGAATAAAGGGTGGAATGTCCTCGGGCGCGTCACTCTGCTTGCGGCTCCACGGCGTGTATTATATGCAGGGCAAAGGAGAGAGAGAAGGGCCACAGTGAAAAAAGACAGCTCAAAATTTTGCACACTTTTTCAACAGGGTAGAGGGAAGGGGGGGGGGGGGTTGGGAGGGGTGAGAGATGAAGACAAGGGATGGCTGTTATTAATTCAAACTTGTTGACTGGGGACACACTCACATTAAAAACTCTCAAAACTTGAATTGATGTCTCCTCCTCTTCTTGTGCTTGGTGTCTTCAACAGATGTCTTCTCTTCTATGTGCAGGTGGATGGATTGAGGCCGAGGAGATGCCTCCTAAGATCTTCCTTAGTAAAAAATAAAGGGAAAAAATAGTGCAATACAGTTTATTAACGAATAAAAACTTGAGATTTAAAACTTACAAGCGACCGATCAATTCGAGCATAGGAAGGAGATGCCGCCAGGCTCCACAACTTGTCCCTTTCTGGGCCGTGGTGTCCTGTCTCTGCTGGCATCTCCTTCCTATGCTCGAATTGATCGGTCGCTTGTAAGTTTTAAATCTCAAGTTTTTATTCGTTAATAAACTGTATTGCACTATTTTTTCCCTTTATTTTTTACTAAGGAAGATCTTAGGAGGCATCTCCTCGGCCTCAATCCATCCACCTGCACATAGAAGAGAAGACATCTGTTGAAGACACCAAGCACAAGAAGAGGAGGAGACATCAATTCAAGTTTTGAGAGTTTTTAATGTGTGTGTCCCCAGTCAACAAGTTTGAATTAATAACAGCCATCCCTTGTCTTCATCTCTCACCCCTCCCAACCCCCCCCCCCTTCCCTCTACCCTGTTGAAAAAGTGTGCAAAATTTTGAGCTGTCTTTTTTCACTGTGGCCCTTCTCTCTCTCCTTTGCCCTGCATATAATACACGCCGTGGAGCCGCAAACAGAGTGACGCGCCCGAGGACATTCCACCCTTTATTCTATTCAAATCCACACAGAGGTTGGTGAATAACCTCTGTAAAGACTCAGGCAGCGAAATCACTCTGTGGAAAGGACTGGAACCACATATTGAACAGTAGGAAAAATTCTTTTTTTTTGGCGCAAACTTTCCCCCCTTTTTTCCTTCATATCTGTTTTATTCATTTAGTTTGCAGCCTTAAAGTAACCTACACTATGGAGAAATTATCACTATATTATACCAGACTACATAGAGGTTCCATCTTAGAAGATGTCTTTGATACCTCACTAGGAGAAGACATGATCACTACAGACGAAATTGTTATTAGTCCTGGTCTAGATGAGGATAAAATGTTTTTCGAATTCCAAAATTTAGAAAAACTAATGACAGAAGAAATAAAAGTGTGTTGGGAACTGGCAGCAATAGAAAAATATATTGCAAAATCTAGAATACCCAGGGGGTTACGTCTTTATAAAAATCCAACGTTAGAACAAGATAACCCCACATTCATCAAAGAATGGAATAGAATCCTAGACAATTGTTCTTTTGAACTAATGCGATTTATAACAATTACAAGGGGGGAGACATTAAAAAGGATCGATAAAGAAATTATTGAAACACAACGTAATTTAGAAGCATACGAAGAACATGAGGAGTTTAACCACTGTGAAATAGAAATTAAAGATAGACTAGATAAACTAGAAGAAACAACAAAAGACAATAAGAGGACTAAATTTAAAAGGGATAGAATAGATTATGAAGAAAATAAATATCGAGATTACAAAACCAAAGATAAGAGCAATGGGGTAGCAGCAACACAAAAGGAAAGAAGTAGCTCAAGGACAATTGATAAAAGAGAAAAAAGAGAAAGGAGTAAGTCAGTTAGAAAACAAAAACCAGAGCAAAGAGAAAAAGAAAAAGAGAAAGGGAGAGATAGACATAGATACACACAGCCCAATAATCGTAAGGAGAATAGAGATTATTTTAGGGATAACTCTAAACAAAGTAAATACACAAATTGGAAAGCAACTAATAATAATAGAAAAGATGACGGAAATTCCAGAGCATATAAAGAAAGAGAATATCAAGGTAGAGAGAATAAAGATACAACCTCTAGAGAATATCAATATAGAAGGGATAAAGGCTATGAAGGAGGTAATCAAAGAGAAAGAAGAGAGGGTGAAAGGATGAGATCACCATGGAGGAGTGACAATCAATATCAGAATAGAGACCTCCCTTTTCTAGATCAAAGGAGAGGGTGGGAACGAGACATAGAACCAGAGGGATATTACCCGCGGATGTGGAGAGCAACCTCGGACATAACGTCCAGGGAAAGAAGAGATGGAGGAAGAAGAGAGGCTGTAGAGGGGGGAAGAAGAGAGCAACGAAGATAGAGAAAGCTAATACCAATTCAGGAATATTCAATCTTAGTAAACACATTTTAAATAAAGAAGAAGAGGGTATTCTAAGTAGAGAGCTCAATTTCGCCCCATCTAATAGAGCGTCAGTATTTCAAACATTCATGGATGCTCAAAAATATATAAGAAGACTGACCCTAAAAAGGTACTTTGAAAAAACTAAGACTGATCAGGGAGATACAGGCCTGCCAAGTGGAAGAGATACAAATAATCTCTTTACTCATACGGCATTAAAAAAAACCTCCACATTCTACCCAAGCTTTTGTAGGGGCCCATATTTGGAAACCTTTCAAAAGCTGGTGGAAGAGGATATAAGAAAAATAGGAACCAAAAAAGGTAAAACAAGACCAAACCTTACTAAAAAGGAACGAGAAGTCTTGGATAACTTAGCCGATAACAAAGACCTGGTAATCAAACCAGCCGATAAAGGAGGTGGAGTGGTGATTTTAGACACTCCAGATTACATAAAGGAGGCAGAAAGACTTTTGGGGGATACTAATACATATGTGAAACTAAGATCAAATCCAATTATACCTTATACAAAAGAACTTTCAGAACTCTTAAACGATGGCCTCCAGAAAGGGATTCTATTAAAAAAAGAACATGACTTTATAATAACTCAGAATCCGAGAACACCGGTCTTCTATTACCTGCCAAAGATGCATAAATCTTTAACAAACCCCCCAGGAAGACCTATAATATCGGGGATCGGCTCCTTAACCCAGAACTTCTCTGCCTATATAGATACCATCCTGCAACCTGCAGTTAAAAAGTTGCCTTCACACATTAAAGATACAACACAGGTGATACAATCACTAGAGAAGATTCAATGGCAGTCTGACTATATACTTGCTACCTGTGACGTCACATCACTCTACACATGCATAGATCATGTGCAGGGGTGTGATGCCACAAGGTATTGTCTAGATAAATACTTAGAACTGGAAGATACACAAAAAAGCTTTTTAACAGAAGGGATTAGCTTTATTTTACATCATAATGTTTTTTGGTTTGAGGGGGAATACTTCTTGCAGAAACGAGGGACCGCAATGGGCACCAGGTTTGCCCCCAGCTATGCTAATCTGTTTCTTGGTTGGTGGGAAGATCAAGTAATCTGGCCCAACAAGACATGGGAGGCAAACCTGGTGCTCTACAAGCGCTACATAGATGATATTATCATCATATGGAAAGGCGACCTCGAATCAATACAAACCTTTTTCACCACTATAAATATCAATAATTTGAATCTGATTTTTACTTATGATTCAAGCATATCCAAAGTGATATTTTTGGACTTAGAAATTTTTATTGAAGACGGAGCAATCAATACAAGAACACATTTTAAAACAGTCAACTGTAATAATTTTATCAAAGCTAAAAGTTGCCATAAGCGAAATTGGTTGGAGAATGTCCCCTATGGGGAATTCCGGCGCTTAAAACGCAACTGTACTAAAATACGAGATTTTGAGGAACAGATAATACCTATGAAAAATAAGTTCCTAGAGAAGGATTACAATAAAGAAACCATTGATAAAGCATTACAAAAAGTAGGGGAGGTTAATAGAAAAGATATGCTAGTTTACAATAATAAGAAGACACAAAACAAATCAGATGTTTTTATTCCTTTTACCACGACTTACAGCACAAATTCAAAAGAAATTGAAGTGATTTTAAAGAAACATTGGCCTATTTTAAAACAAGACGATATTTTAAAAGAAATAATCGGAGATAAGCCTACTGTAATTTATTCAAGAGCACCAAATATCAAACAGAAATTGGTGCCCAGCTTTCTACCTCCAAAAACCAAAAGCTGTTGGTTAGATCAACTATCAAAGGGCTTCAAAAAATGCCTAAACTGCAAGGCCTGTCGGAATAATACATTAACTGACACTAGGATAACTTCCTTTAATAGTATCGTGTCCAATTTATCCTATACTATTAAATCACATATCACCTGTGACAGTAAAGGGGTGATCTATGTGTTACAATGTGGTTGCAACCTACAGTATGTGGGTAGAACAATAAGGAAACTCAAAACAAGATTGGGAGAACATATTAGAAATATATGCAATGGTTTAGAGACGCATAGTGTTTCAAACCACTACAAAATTAAACATAACAAAAACCCATCTTGTCTAAAATTCTTTGGGATTGAAATTGTTAAGCCAGATTGGAGGGGAGGAGACTACATCAAGAAAATCAATAGAAGAGAATCCTTCTGGATTTTCACACTCCAGTCCCTGGCACCTAAGGGGTTAAATTTGGATATGGAAATTACTGCATTTCTCCCTTAATGTTAAAAGATCCTTTCAAACAACTCTGACTCAATACGCACGTTTTCTCTTAGTCATTTAGCATGTGAAAATAATAATAGTCATTTTAAGTTATTTATTTGCTTATGTCGTGTTATAATTAGTTGTGAAACAGACGGCATCTTCAGAAATTCATGATTTTAATACTTAAATTAGCTATCCACTCACATTCTTAATATTATGTTCTTAATAAATCCCTCATTGAAGACTTCCAATTGAATTAAGAAATATAAACAAGACCATTTTAATCAATATACTAGGTCTATTACCCTCTATCTCAACTGCTCATTTGATCCTTATTTTTAGACTTCCTTTTAAACACTCACAGGAGACATATGATCAATAAAGGTTTTCTAAATATGCCACCTGTTTTTAAAACACTGTTATGTGCAACACCAAAATTATGTTGTTATAAACTGATGTATTAGTATGCAACCGGTTGAAAATGGACTGCTATACAGTCAGAGCAAATCCAGCAATGTAAGGGTTAAAGAGCGAAGACTCCACAAGGTATAAAAGACTACTGCTACCCCGAACTTGCTGACGTCACTGAGGAAGCATTGGCGAAACGCGTCTGACGTTTTTTGGTCTCTACAAGCCACCATAGTGAGGAGGTCTGATTTCCCTGGCCCAGCGTCTCGCCGTCTGCGCATGCGCATGCACAGCGGAGCAAGGAAGCCTGGAATTGTCTGCACGGGGAAGATAGGCGGCCGGAGGGGGAGGACATAGCCTGTGCACGGGCTCTGGACATCCGCACTGCGGCCACCTGCAACCCAAGCCACAGACAGTATACATCTGCCAAGCGGGAACCAGCAGAGACAGGACACCACTGCCCAGAAAGGGACAAGTTGTGGAGCCTGGCGGCATCTCCTTCCTATGCTCGAATTGATCGGTCGCTTGTAAGTTTTAAATCTCAAGTTTTTATTAGTTAATAAACTGTATTGCACTATTTTTTCCCTTTATTTTTTACTAAGGAAGATCTTAGGAGGCATCTCCTCGGCCATGTGTGTCTGACTGACTGACTGACTGTGTGTGTGTGTGTGTGTGTGTGTGTGTGTGTGTGTGTGTGTGTGTGTCTCTGTGACTGAGTGTGTCTGACTGAGTGAGTGTGTGTGTGTGTGTTTGTGTGTGTATGACTGACTGTGTGTGTCTGACTGACTTACTGACTGAGTGTGTGTGTGTTTGTGTGACTGACTGAGTGTGTGACTGAGTGTGTTTGTGTGTGTGTGTGTGTGTGTGTGTGTGTGTGTGTGTGTGTGTGTGTGTGTGTGTGTGTGTGTGTGTGTGTGTGTGTGTGTGTGTGTGTGTGTGTGACTGAGTGTGTGTGTGTGACTGAGTGTGTGTGTGTATGACTGACTGTGTGTCTGACTGACTGGCTGTGTGTGTGTGTGTGTGTGTGTGTGTGTGTGTGTGTGTGTGTGTGTGTGTGTGTGTGTGTGTGTGTGTGTGTGACTCTGTGACTGAGTGTGTCTGACTGAGTGAGTGTGTGTGTGTGTGTGTTTGTGTGTGTATGACTGACTGTGTGTGTCTGACTGACTTACTGACTGAGTGTGTGTGTGTTTGTGTGACTGACTGAGTGTGTGACTGAGTGTGTTTGTGTGTGTGTGTGTGTGTGTGTGTGTGTGTGTGTGTGTGTGTGTGTGTGTGTGTGTGTGTGACTGAGTGTGTGTGTGTGACTGAGTGTGTGTGTGTATGACTGACTGTGTGTCTGACTGAGTGTGTGTGTGTGTGTGTGTGTGTGTGTGTGTGTGTGTGTGTGTGTGTGTGTGTGTGTGTGTGTGTGTGTGACTGTGTGTGTGACTCTGTGACTGAGTGTGTCTGACTGAGTGTGTGTGTGTGTGTGTGTGTGTGTGTGTGTGTGTGTGTGTGTGTGTGTGTGTGTGTGTGTGTGTGTGTGTGTGTGTGTGTGTGTGTGTGTGTGTGTGTGTGTGTGACTCTGTGATTGAGTGTGTCTGACTGAGTGAGTGTGTGTGTGTGTGTGTGTGTGTGTGTGTTTGTGTGTGTGTATGACTGACTGTGTGTGTGTCTGACTGACTTACTGACTGAGTGTGTGTGTGTTTGTGTGACTGACTGAGTGTGTGACTGAGTGTGTTTGTGTGTGTGTGTGTGTGTGTGTGTGTGTGTGTGTGTGTGTGTGTGTGTGTGTGTGTGTGTGTGTGTGTGTGTGTGTGTGTGTGTGTGTGTGTGTGTGACTGAGTGTGTGTGTGTATGACTGACTGTGTGTGTGTCTGACTGACTGTGTGTGTGTGTCTGACTGTGTGTGTGTGTGTGTGTGTGTGTGTGTGTGTGTGTGTGTGTGTGTGTGTGTGTGTGTGTGTGTGTGTGTGTGTGTGTGTGTGTGTGTGACTGAGTGTGTGTGTGTATGACTGACTGTATGTGTGTCTGACTGAAGGAAAAAAGGGGGGAAAGTTTGCGCCAAAAAAAGAATTTTTCCTATTGTTCAATATGTGGTTCCAGTCCTTTCCACAGAGTGATTTCGCTGCCTGAGTCTTTACAGAGGTTATTCACCAACCTCTGTGTGGATTTGAATAGAATAAAGGGTGGAATGTCCTCGGGCGCGTCACTCTGCTTGCGGCTCCACGGCGTGTATTATATGCAGGGCAAAGGAGAGAGAGAAGGGCCACAGTTAAAAAAGACAGCTCAAAATTTTGCACACTTTTTCAACAGGGTAGAGGGAAGGGGGGGGGGGGGGTTGGGAGGGGTGAGAGATGAAGACAAGGGATGGCTGTTATTAATTCAAACTTGTTGACTGGGGACACACTCACATTAAAAACTCTCAAAACTTGAATTGATGTCTCCTCCTCTTCTTGTGCTTGGTGTCTTCAACAGATGTCTTCTCTTCTATGTGCAGGTGGATGGATTGAGGCCGAGGAGATGCCTCCTAAGATCTTCCTTAGTAAAAAATAAAGGGAAAAAATAGTGCAATACAGTTTATTAACGAATAAAAACTTGAGATTTAAAACTTACAAGCGACCGATCAATTCGAGCATAGGAAGGAGATGCCGCCAGGCTCCACAACTTGTCCCTTTCTGGGTCGTGGTGTCCTGTCTCTGCTGGCATCTCCTTCCTATGCTCGAATTGATCGGTCGCTTGTAAGTTTTAAATCTCAAGTTTTTATTCGTTAATAAACTGTATTGCACTATTTTTTCCCTTTATTTTTTACTAAGGAAGATCTTAGGAGGCATCTCCTCGGCCTCAATCCATCCACCTGCACATAGAAGAGAAGACATCTGTTGAAGACACCAAGCACAAGAAGAGGAGGAGACATCAATTCAAGTTTTGAGAGTTTTTAATGTGTGTGTCCCCAGTCAACAAGTTTGAATTAATAACAGCCATCCCTTGTCTTCATCTCTCACCCCTCCCAACCCCCCCCCCCCCTTCCCTCTACCCTGTTGAAAAAGTGTGCAAAATTTTGAGCTGTCTTTTTTCACTGTGGCCTTCTCTCTCTCCTTTGCCCTGCATATAATACACGCCGTGGAGCCGCAAACAGAGTGACGCGCCCGAGGACATTCCACCCTTTATTCTATTCAAATCCACACAGAGGTTGGTGAATAACCTCTGTAAAGACTCAGGCAGCGAAATCACTCTGTGGAAAGGACTGGAACCACATATTGAACAGTAGGAAAAATTCTTTTTTTTTGGCGCAAACTTTCCCCCCTTTTTTCCTTCATATCTGTTTTATTCATTTAGTTTGCAGCCTTAAAGTAACCTACACTATGGAGAAATGATCACTATATTATACCAGACTACATAGAGGTTCCATCTTAGAAGATGTCTTTGATACCTCACTAGGAGAAGACATGATCACTACAGACGAAATTGTTATTAGTCCTGGTCTAGATGAGGATAAAATGTTTTTCGAATTCCAAAATTTAGAAAAACTAATGACAGAAGAAATAAAAGTGTGTTGGGAACTGGCAGCAATAGAAAAATATATTGCAAAATCTAGAATACCCAGGGGGTTACGTCTTTATAAAAATCCAACGTTAGAACAAGATAACCCCACATTCATCAAAGAATGGAATAGAATCCTAGACAATTGTTCTTTTGAACTAATGCGATTTATAACAATTACAAGGGGGGAGACATTAAAAAGGATCGATAAAGAAATTATTGAAACACAACGTAATTTAGAAGCATACGAAGAACATGAGGAGTTTAACCACTGTGAAATAGAAATTAAAGATAGACTAGATAAACTAGAAGAAACAACAAAAGACAATAAGAGGACTAAATTTAAAAGGGATAGAATAGATTATGAAGAAAATAAATATCGAGATTACAAAACCAAAGATAAGAGCAATGGGGTAGCAGCAACACAAAAGGAAAGAAGTAGCTCAAGGACAATTGATAAAAGAGAAAAAAGAGAAAGGAGTAAGTCAGTTAGAAAACAAAAACCAGAGCAAAGAGAAAAAGAAAAAGAGAAAGGGAGAGATAGACATAGATACACACAGCCCAATAATCGTAAGGAGAATAGAGATTATTTTAGGGATAACTCTAAACAAAGTAAATACACAAATTGGAAAGCAACTAATAATAATAGAAAAGATGACGGAAATTCCAGAGCATATAAAGAAAGAGAATATCAAGGTAGAGAGAATAAAGATACAACCTCTAGAGAATATCAATATACTGCACCGACACACTTTATTCAAGCAAATACCCGGTATGTACCTGGCAGATACCTGGAATGCGCCGCTCCTCACCTCTGACAAGCCCCGTTGCATTTGCCTTCCCAGCCTGGGTTCATGCCTGGCTGATGGGCGGCTGATCTGTTAAATGATAATGATTAGGATTTAATAGGCTGCAATGCTTCGCGTGTCTACCAGATGGCATAAATTCATGAATTGTAATGCAGTATATATATATGTACTGTGCAGTATTGCAGCCAACGGGAATAAAATGCTTCAATCCCTGCCGGAAAATAACTCAATGCACTCGGGCAGAAAACAGTCACAAACCTCAATACACCCGGGTATACCCGAATTCGTGGGACTAGCCGAGCTCGAATAAAGTGTGTCGCCAGTGTAGAAGGGATAAAGGCTATGAAGGAGGTAATCAAAGAGAAAGAAGAGAGGGTGAAAGGATGAGATCACCATGGAGGAGTGACAATCAATATCAGAATAGAGACCTCCCTTTTCTAGATCAAAGGAGAGGGTGGGAACGAGACATAGAACCAGAGGGATATTACCCGCGGATGTGGAGAGCAACCTCGGACATAACGTCCAGGGAAAGAAGAGATGGAGGAAGAAGAGAGGCTGTAGAGGGGGGAAGAAGAGAGCAACGAAGATAGAGAAAGCTAATACCAATTCAGGAATATTCAATCTTAGTAAACACATTTTAAATAAAGAAGAAGAGGGTATTCTAAGTAGAGGGCTCAATTTCGCCCCATCTAATAGAGCGTCAGTATTTCAAACATTCATGGATGCTCAAAAATATATAAGAAGACTGACCCTAAAAAGGTACTTTGAAAAAACTAAGACTGATCAGGGAGATACAGGCCTGCCAAGTGGAAGAGATACAAATAATCTCTTTACTCATACGGCAATTAAAAAAACCTCCACATTCTACCCAAGCTTTTGTAGGGGCCCATATTTGGAAACCTTTCAAAAGCTGGTGGAAGAGGATATAAGAAAAATAGGAACCAAAAAAGGTAAAACAAGACCAAACCTTACTAAAAAGGAACGAGAAGTCTTGGATAACTTAGCCGATAACAAAGACCTGGTAATCAAACCAGCCGATAAAGGAGGTGGAGTGGTGATTTTAGACACTCCAGATTACATAAAGGAGGCAGAAAGACTTTTGGGGGATACTAATACATATGTGAAACTAAGATCAAATCCAATTATACCTTATACAAAAGAACTTTCAGAACTCTTAAACGATGGCCTCCAGAAAGGGATTCTATTAAAAAAAGAACATGACTTTATAATAACTCAGAATCCGAGAACACCGGTCTTCTATTACCTGCCAAAGATGCATAAATCTTTAACAAACCCCCCAGGAAGACCTATAATATCGGGGATCGGCTCCTTAACCCAGAACTTCTCTGCCTATATAGATACCATCCTGCAACCTGCAGTTAAAAAGTTGCCTTCACACATTAAAGATACAACACAGGTGATACAATCACTAGAGAAGATTCAATGGCAGTCTGACTATATACTTGCTACCTGTGACGTCACATCACTCTACACATGCATAGATCATGTGCAGGGGTGTGATGCCACAAGGTATTGTCTAGATAAATACTTAGAACTGGAAGATACACAAAAAAGCTTTTTAACAGAAGGGATTAGCTTTATTTTACATCATAATGTTTTTTGGTTTGAGGGGGAATACTTCTTGCAGAAACGAGGGACCGCAATGGGCACCAGGTTTGCCCCCAGCTATGCTAATCTGTTTCTTGGTTGGTGGGAAGATCAAGTAATCTGGCCCAACAAGACATGGGAGGCAAACCTGGTGCTCTACAAGCGCTACATAGATGATATTATCATCATATGGAAAGGCGACCTCGAATCAATACAAACCTTTTTCACCACTATAAATATCAATAATTTGAATCTGATTTTTACTTATGATTCAAGCATATCCAAAGTGATATTTTTGGACTTAGAAATTTTTATTGAAGACGGAGCAATCAATACAAGAACACATTTTAAAACAGTCAACTGTAATAATTTTATCAAAGCTAACAGTTGCCATAAGCGAAATTGGTTGGAGAATGTCCCCTATGGGGAATTCCGGCGCTTAAAACGCAACTGTACTAAAATACGAGATTTTGAGGAACAGATAATACCTATGAAAAATAAGTTCCTAGAGAAGGATTACAATAAAGAAACCATTGATAAAGCATTACAAAAAGTAGGGGAGGTTAATAGAAAAGATATGCTAGTTTACAATAATAAGAAGACACAAAACAAATCAGATGTTTTTATTCCTTTTACCACGACTTACAGCACAAATTCAAAAGAAATTGAAGTGATTTTAAAGAAACATTGGCCTATTTTAAAACAAGACGATATTTTAAAAGAAATAATCGGAGATAAGCCTACTGTAATTTATTCAAGAGCACCAAATATCAAACAGAAATTGGTGCCCAGCTTTCTACCTCCAAAAACCAAAAGCTGTTGGTTAGATCAACTATCAAAGGGCTTCAAAAAATGCCTAAACTGCAAGGCCTGTCGGAATAATACATTAACTGACACTAGGATAACTTCCTTTAATAGTATCGTGTCCAATTTATCCTATACTATTAAATCACATATCACCTGTGACAGTAAAGGGGTGATCTATGTGTTACAATGTGGTTGCAACCTACAGTATGTGGGTAGAACAATAAGGAAACTCAAAACAAGATTGGGAGAACATATTAGAAATATATGCAATGGTTTAGAGACGCATAGTGTTTCAAACCACTACAAAATTAAACATAACAAAAACCCATCTTGTCTAAAATTCTTTGGGATTGAAATTGTTAAGCCAGATTGGAGGGGAGGAGACTACATCAAGAAAATCAATAGAAGAGAATCCTTCTGGATTTTCACACTCCAGTCCCTGGCACCTAAGGGGTTAAATTTGGATATG
This sequence comes from Ascaphus truei, assembly GCF_040206685.1. Taxonomy (NCBI): domain Eukaryota; kingdom Metazoa; phylum Chordata; class Amphibia; order Anura; family Ascaphidae; genus Ascaphus; species Ascaphus truei. The sequence goes on along the minus strand of NC_134483.1, from coordinate 302,611,691 downwards.
GAAATTACTGCATTTCTCCCTTAATGTTAAAAGATCCTTTCAAACAACTCTGACTCAATACGCACGTTTTCTCTTAGTCATTTAGCATGTGAAAATAATAATAGTCATTTTAAGTTATTTATTTGCTTATGTCGTGTTATAATTAGTTGTGAAACAGACGGCATCTTCAGAAATTCATGATTTTAATACTTAAATTAGCTATCCACTCACATTCTTAATATTATGTTCTTAATAAATCCCTCATTGAAGACTTCCAATTGAATTAAGAAATATAAACAAGACCATTTTAATCAATATACTAGGTCTATTACCCTCTATCTCAACTGCTCATTTGATCCTTATTTTTAGACTTCCTTTTAAACACTCACAGGAGACATATGATCAATAAAGGTTTTCT
>NC_134483.1:302603794-302608794 GCF_040206685.1 Ascaphus truei | reverse complement strand
TTGTCCCTTTCTGGGCCGTGGTGTCCTGTCTCTGCTGGCATCTCCTTCCTATGCTCGAATTGATCGGTCGCTTGTAAGTTTTAAATCTCAAGTTTTTATTCGTTAATAAACTGTATTGCACTATTTTTTCCCTTTATTTTTTACTAAGGAAGATCTTAGGAGGCATCTCCTCGGCCTCAATCCATCCACCTGCACATAGAAGAGAAGACATCTGTTGAAGACACCAAGCACAAGAAGAGGAGGAGACATCAATTCAAGTTTTGAGAGTTTTTAATGTGTGTGTCCCCAGTCAACAAGTTTGAATTAATAACAGCCATCCCTTGTCTTCATCTCTCACCCCTCCCAACCCCCCCCCCCTTCCCTCTACCCTGTTGAAAAAGTGTGCAAAATTTTGAGCTGTCTTTTTTCACTGTGGCCTTCTCTCTCTCCTTTGCCCTGCATATAATACACGCCGTGGAGCCGCAAACAGAGTGACGCGCCCGAGGACATTCCACCCTTTATTCTATTCAAATCCACACAGAGGTTGGTGAATAACCTCTGTAAAGACTCAGGCAGCGAAATCACTCTGTGGAAAGGACTGGAACCACATATTGAACAGTAGGAAAAATTCTTTTTTTTTGGCGCAAACTTTCCCCCCTTTTTTCCTTCATATCTGTTTTATTCATTTAGTTTGCAGCCTTAAAGTAACCTACACTATGGAGAAATTATCACTATATTATACCAGACTACATAGAGGTTCCATCTTAGAAGATGTCTTTGATACCTCACTAGGAGAAGACATGATCACTACAGACGAAATTGTTATTAGTCCTGGTCTAGATGAGGATAAAATGTTTTTCGAATTCCAAAATTTAGAAAAACTAATGACAGAAGAAATAAAAGTGTGTTGGGAACTGGCAGCAATAGAAAAATATATTGCAAAATCTAGAATACCCAGGGGGTTACGTCTTTATAAAAATCCAACGTTAGAACAAGATAACCCCACATTCATCAAAGAATGGAATAGAATCCTAGACAATTGTTCTTTTGAACTAATGCGATTTATAACAATTACAAGGGGGGAGACATTAAAAAGGATCGATAAAGAAATTATTGAAACACAACGTAATTTAGAAGCATACGAAGAACATGAGGAGTTTAACCACTGTGAAATAGAAATTAAAGATAGACTAGATAAACTAGAAGAAACAACAAAAGACAATAAGAGGACTAAATTTAAAAGGGATAGAATAGATTATGAAGAAAATAAATATCGAGATTACAAAACCAAAGATAAGAGCAATGGGGTAGCAGCAACACAAAAGGAAAGAAGTAGCTCAAGGACAATTGATAAAAGAGAAAAAAGAGAAAGGAGTAAGTCAGTTAGAAAACAAAAACCAGAGCAAAGAGAAAAAGAAAAAGAGAAAGGGAGAGATAGACATAGATACACACAGCCCAATAATCGTAAGGAGAATAGAGATTATTTTAGGGATAACTCTAAACAAAGTAAATACACAAATTGGAAAGCAACTAATAATAATAGAAAAGATGACGGAAATTCCAGAGCATATAAAGAAAGAGAATATCAAGGTAGAGAGAATAAAGATACAACCTCTAGAGAATATCAATATAGAAGGGATAAAGGCTATGAAGGAGGTAATCAAAGAGAAAGAAGAGAGGGTGAAAGGATGAGATCACCATGGAGGAGTGACAATCAATATCAGAATAGAGACCTCCCTTTTCTAGATCAAAGGAGAGGGTGGGAACGAGACATAGAACCAGAGGGATATTACCCGCGGATGTGGAGAGCAACCTCGGACATAACGTCCAGGGAAAGAAGAGATGGAGGAAGAAGAGAGGCTGTAGAGGGGGGAAGAAGAGAGCAACGAAGATAGAGAAAGCTAATACCAATTCAGGAATATTCAATCTTAGTAAACACATTTTAAATAAAGAAGAAGAGGGTATTCTAAGTAGAGGGCTCAATTTCGCCCCATCTAATAGAGCGTCAGTATTTCAAACATTCATGGATGCTCAAAAATATATAAGAAGACTGACCCTAAAAAGGTACTTTGAAAAAACTAAGACTGATCAGGGAGATACAGGCCTGCCAAGTGGAAGAGATACAAATAATCTCTTTACTCATACGGCATTAAAAAAAACCTCCACATTCTACCCAAGCTTTTGTAGGGGCCCATATTTGGAAACCTTTCAAAAGCTGGTGGAAGAGGATATAAGAAAAATAGGAACCAAAAAAGGTAAAACAAGACCAAACCTTACTAAAAAGGAACGAGAAGTCTTGGATAACTTAGCCGATAACAAAGACCTGGTAATCAAACCAGCCGATAAAGGAGGTGGAGTGGTGATTTTAGACACTCCAGATTACATAAAGGAGGCAGAAAGACTTTTGGGGGATACTAATACATATGTGAAACTAAGATCAAATCCAATTATACCTTATACAAAAGAACTTTCAGAACTCTTAAACGATGGCCTCCAGAAAGGGATTCTATTAAAAAAAGAACATGACTTTATAATAACTCAGAATCCGAGAACACCGGTCTTCTATTACCTGCCAAAGATGCATAAATCTTTAACAAACCCCCCAGGAAGACCTATAATATCGGGGATCGGCTCCTTAACCCAGAACTTCTCTGCCTATATAGATACCATCCTGCAACCTGCAGTTAAAAAGTTGCCTTCACACATTAAAGATACAACACAGGTGATACAATCACTAGAGAAGATTCAATGGCAGTCTGACTATATACTTGCTACCTGTGACGTCACATCACTCTACACATGCATAGATCATGTGCAGGGGTGTGATGCCACAAGGTATTGTCTAGATAAATACTTAGAACTGGAAGATACACAAAAAAGCTTTTTAACAGAAGGGATTAGCTTTATTTTACATCATAATGTTTTTTGGTTTGAGGGGGAATACTTCTTGCAGAAACGAGGGACCGCAATGGGCACCAGGTTTGCCCCCAGCTATGCTAATCTGTTTCTTGGTTGGTGGGAAGATCAAGTAATCTGGCCCAACAAGACATGGGAGGCAAACCTGGTGCTCTACAAGCGCTACATAGATGATATTATCATCATATGGAAAGGCGACCTCGAATCAATACAAACCTTTTTCACCACTATAAATATCAATAATTTGAATCTGATTTTTACTTATGATTCAAGCATATCCAAAGTGATATTTTTGGACTTAGAAATTTTTATTGAAGACGGAGCAATCAATACAAGAACACATTTTAAAACAGTCAACTGTAATAATTTTATCAAAGCTAACAGTTGCCATAAGCGAAATTGGTTGGAGAATGTCCCCTATGGGGAATTCCGGCGCTTAAAACGCAACTGTACTAAAATACGAGATTTTGAGGAACAGATAATACCTATGAAAAATAAGTTCCTAGAGAAGGATTACAATAAAGAAACCATTGATAAAGCATTACAAAAAGTAGGGGAGGTTAATAGAAAAGATATGCTAGTTTACAATAATAAGAAGACACAAAACAAATCAGATGTTTTTATTCCTTTTACCACGACTTACAGCACAAATTCAAAAGAAATTGAAGTGATTTTAAAGAAACATTGGCCTATTTTAAAACAAGACGATATTTTAAAAGAAATAATCGGAGATAAGCCTACTGTAATTTATTCAAGAGCACCAAATATCAAACAGAAATTGGTGCCCAGCTTTCTACCTCCAAAAACCAAAAGCTGTTGGTTAGATCAACTATCAAAGGGCTTCAAAAAATGCCTAAACTGCAAGGCCTGTCGGAATAATACATTAACTGACACTAGGATAACTTCCTTTAATAGTATCGTGTCCAATTTATCCTATACTATTAAATCACATATCACCTGTGACAGTAAAGGGGTGATCTATGTGTTACAATGTGGTTGCAACCTACAGTATGTGGGTAGAACAATAAGGAAACTCAAAACAAGATTGGGAGAACATATTAGAAATATATGCAATGGTTTAGAGACGCATAGTGTTTCAAACCACTACAAAATTAAACATAACAAAAACCCATCTTGTCTAAAATTCTTTGGGATTGAAATTGTTAAGCCAGATTGGAGGGGAGGAGACTACATCAAGAAAATCAATAGAAGAGAATCCTTCTGGATTTTCACACTCCAGTCCCTGGCACCTAAGGGGTTAAATTTGGATATGGAAATTACTGCATTTCTCCCTTAATGTTAAAAGATCCTTTCAAACAACTCTGACTCAATACGCACGTTTTCTCTTAGTCATTTAGCATGTGAAAATAATAATAGTCATTTTAAGTTATTTATTTGCTTATGTCGTGTTATAATTAGTTGTGAAACAGACGGCATCTTCAGAAATTCATGATTTTAATACTTAAATTAGCTATCCACTCACATTCTTAATATTATGTTCTTAATAAATCCCTCATTGAAGACTTCCAATTGAATTAAGAAATATAAACAAGACCATTTTAATCAATATACTAGGTCTATTACCCTCTATCTCAACTGCTCATTTGATCCTTATTTTTAGACTTCCTTTTAAACACTCACAGGAGACATATGATCAATAAAGGTTTTCTAAATATGCCACCTGTTTTTAAAACACTGTTATGTGCAACACCAAAATTATGTTGTTATAAACTGATGTATTAGTATGCAACCGGTTGAAAATGGACTGCTATACAGTCAGAGCAAATCCAGCAATGTAAGGGTTAAAGAGCGAAGACTCCACAAGGTATAAAAGACTACTGCTACCCCGAACTTGCTGACGTCACTGAGGAAGCATTGGCGAAACGCGTCTGACGTTTTTTGGTCTCTACAAGCCACCATAGTGAGGAGGTCTGATTTCCCTGGCCCAGCGTCTCGCCGTCTGCGCATGCGCATGCACAGCGGAGCAAGGAAGCCTGGAATTGTCTGCACGGGGAAGATAGGCGGCCGGAGGGGGAGGACATAGCCTGTGCACGGGCTCTGGACATCCGCACTGCGGCCACCTGCAACCCAAGCCACAGACAGTA
>NC_134483.1:302598794-302601294 GCF_040206685.1 Ascaphus truei | reverse complement strand
ATAGAGGTTCCATCTTAGAAGATGTCTTTGATACCTCACTAGGAGAAGACATGATCACTACAGACGAAATTGTTATTAGTCCTGGTCTAGATGAGGATAAAATGTTTTTCGAATTCCAAAATTTAGAAAAACTAATGACAGAAGAAATAAAAGTGTGTTGGGAACTGGCAGCAATAGAAAAATATATTGCAAAATCTAGAATACCCAGGGGGTTACGTCTTTATAAAAATCCAACGTTAGAACAAGATAACCCCACATTCATCAAAGAATGGAATAGAATCCTAGACAATTGTTCTTTTGAACTAATGCGATTTATAACAATTACAAGGGGGGAGACATTAAAAAGGATCGATAAAGAAATTATTGAAACACAACGTAATTTAGAAGCATACGAAGAACATGAGGAGTTTAACCACTGTGAAATAGAAATTAAAGATAGACTAGATAAACTAGAAGAAACAACAAAAGACAATAAGAGGACTAAATTTAAAAGGGATAGAATAGATTATGAAGAAAATAAATATCGAGATTACAAAACCAAAGATAAGAGCAATGGGGTAGCAGCAACACAAAAGGAAAGAAGTAGCTCAAGGACAATTGATAAAAGAGAAAAAAGAGAAAGGAGTAAGTCAGTTAGAAAACAAAAACCAGAGCAAAGAGAAAAAGAAAAAGAGAAAGGGAGAGATAGACATAGATACACACAGCCCAATAATCGTAAGGAGAATAGAGATTATTTTAGGGATAACTCTAAACAAAGTAAATACACAAATTGGAAAGCAACTAATAATAATAGAAAAGATGACGGAAATTCCAGAGCATATAAAGAAAGAGAATATCAAGGTAGAGAGAATAAAGATACAACCTCTAGAGAATATCAATATAGAAGGGATAAAGGCTATGAAGGAGGTAATCAAAGAGAAAGAAGAGAGGGTGAAAGGATGAGATCACCATGGAGGAGTGACAATCAATATCAGAATAGAGACCTCCCTTTTCTAGATCAAAGGAGAGGGTGGGAACGAGACATAGAACCAGAGGGATATTACCCGCGGATGTGGAGAGCAACCTCGGACATAACGTCCAGGGAAAGAAGAGATGGAGGAAGAAGAGAGGCTGTAGAGGGGGGAAGAAGAGAGCAACGAAGATAGAGAAAGCTAATACCAATTCAGGAATATTCAATCTTAGTAAACACATTTTAAATAAAGAAGAAGAGGGTATTCTAAGTAGAGGGCTCAATTTCGCCCCATCTAATAGAGCGTCAGTATTTCAAACATTCATGGATGCTCAAAAATATATAAGAAGACTGACCCTAAAAAGGTACTTTGAAAAAACTAAGACTGATCAGGGAGATACAGGCCTGCCAAGTGGAAGAGATACAAATAATCTCTTTACTCATACGGCATTAAAAAAACCCTCCACATTCTACCCAAGCTTTTGTAGGGGCCCATATTTGGAAACCTTTCAAAAGCTGGTGGAAGAGGATATAAGAAAAATAGGAACCAAAAAAGGTAAAACAAGACCAAACCTTACTAAAAAGGAACGAGAAGTCTTGGATAACTTAGCCGATAACAAAGACCTGGTAATCAAACCAGCCGATAAAGGAGGTGGAGTGGTGATTTTAGACACTCCAGATTACATAAAGGAGGCAGAAAGACTTTTGGGGGATACTAATACATATGTGAAACTAAGATCAAATCCAATTATACCTTATACAAAAGAACTTTCAGAACTCTTAAACGATGGCCTCCAGAAAGGGATTCTATTAAAAAAAGAACATGACTTTATAATAACTCAGAATCCGAGAACACCGGTCTTCTATTACCTGCCAAAGATGCATAAATCTTTAACAAACCCCCCAGGAAGACCTATAATATCGGGGATCGGCTCCTTAACCCAGAACTTCTCTGCCTATATAGATACCATCCTGCAACCTGCAGTTAAAAAGTTGCCTTCACACATTAAAGATACAACACAGGTGATACAATCACTAGAGAAGATTCAATGGCAGTCTGACTATATACTTGCTACCTGTGATGTCACATCACTCTACACATGCATAGATCATGTGCAGGGGTGTGATGCCACAAGGTATTGTCTAGATAAATACTTAGAACTGGAAGATACACAAAAAAGCTTTTTAACAGAAGGGATTAGCTTTATTTTACATCATAATGTTTTTTGGTTTGAGGGGGAATACTTCTTGCAGAAACGAGGGACCGCAATGGGCACCAGGTTTGCCCCCAGCTATGCTAATCTGTTTCTTGGTTGGTGGGAAGATCAAGTAATCTGGCCCAACAAGACATGGGAGGCAAACCTGGTGCTCTACAAGCGCTACATAGATGATATTATCATCATATGGAAAGGCGACCTCGAATCAATACAAACCTTTTTCACCACTATAAATATCAATAATTTGAATCTGATTTTTACTTATGATTCAAGCATATCCAAAGTGATATTTTTGGACTTAGAAATTTTTATTGAAGACGGAGCAATCAATACA